>NW_018736635.1:0-2000 GCF_002204515.2 Aedes aegypti
CTTGCAGACACACAATATCGAGGCTTTGGCTGCTGATGAAGTTACGTAGCGCGTTGAGTTTCGTGGGATTGGTGATCGTGCCGATGTTGATGGACGAGATGTTATAGGACGAGAGAGCCATTTATGGGTGATAGTCTTCATCCTGCTCGTCGTCACCATCTTCCCGACGGGGCTTTTTGCCGGGTGGTCGGCCTCGCGCGCTTCGTCTGCTATTCGTGGAAGTGGAAGAATCGTCGGTTTCGTTGCCATTGCCACTCTTGCTCTGCGATCGCATCGCATTCGTCGGCTTTTTGAAGCAGTCAACCAAAACAATGTTGGCTTTTGGTGACTCTTCGACATGAGGTGCTCGGAGCGACGACGACGATCCATGCCCGCGTTGGGTTTGCGGGCGGGGGACGTTATCAAATCGAACCTAGCATCGGATTTAGAAGTCGAGGCAGGCTGTTCGGGCTGGCTCGAAGACTTCGGAAGCTCGGGAAAGGCATCCGACGTTGCTGTTGGGAGAACGGGAGGTTTCGGCCCGATCGGTTTTGCGCTTGCTGGTTTCGTGCCAGCTGTTTTTTTCGGTGGTGGTCGTGTTGATCCAGTTTGTTTCGTTACGTTGGCATAGCTCTTTTGCACCAGCAGTTTCTTGTTTTGGACACAAGAAATGCCAGTGTGTGCCTGCTCTTTGCAGTATTTGCACGACTGCAGCTGCCCTTTGTAGACAATAAATGCCTGCTGCCTGTCAATGGTGACCCACGAGTCAATATTTTTTTGTACCAACATACGGGCCGACCATATGCCGAGTGGTATACCAGCAAACTCATAGCCCTCTCCCCACGTTAGCTCTCGGATGGAGATTACTTCGCCGAACGCGCACAAGAACTCGACGATCTTCTCTTCGGAAACATTTTCGGGCAGATCGTGAATCTTCACTTCCACACTACCATCTTCCATGGTGATACGAAGCTTGTGCTTCTTCCCGTTTAACTCCACTTCATGACGGGCATCATGTTCGTCCACTATTTTTTGTGCAAGCGTCAGGTCGCTGACCTTGACGAATGCACATTGTTCGCCCTTGTGACACTGTAGTCTTTCGACGTCTTCTTTCTTCAGCCCAAGCACTGAACGGCAGAATCCGTGCACTTTTTCGAAAGACGGCTTTACTGGGAAGCACGAATAGTCTATTCGAAAAGTGTTTTCCCGCCTCATCGCGACCATACCCGCGACGCGGCACAACACAAAAATATCGATTGAACGATCTGAAAAAAGTGCTTCACTAATGAGGAGCGCAATCGTAAACACGCCTGTGCGTCTCAGAAGCTGAGCGATAACTATCCAAAGATGAATGTAAATGCAAACATTTTGTGATTGGCAAACAATAGATGACACCTATTACCTTCAATGTGGATAAAATATTTGTAGCTCAATACTTCATTTAATAGCGTTTTACTAACTTGATGTGGAAACAGTATCCTGTACGAATATGAAATTGGGCCACTGTATGGATCAACCAATTAAGAGTGCCTGGGCAGAGGAATGGCGTGCTAACTTGTTTCTCCGATAGATTAAAGGAAGTATGCGGAAGACATGCGGAACTCGTAATACAGTGAAGCACATTCTATATGAGTGCCCCGTTCTCGAGCATCTTAGAAGCCTCTATCAGATGGGAAGCATCAGGAATATGCTCCAAAATGACCAGGCAAGTGAAACCAACCTTATTTGTTTTCTAAAGGATGCAGGTCTATTTGCACTAATTTGAGTCGCCTTATTTTCCAAACAGCAATCAAATACTTAACCCCGCTGGGTGCAGTCCCCCGCTGGGACATGCACTTCGTGAGGCAATGACGAAAATAGCAACTACATAACGGTTACCGGCCCTGGCATGAAAATGGATCATCAAACGGAAAACTACTATAACCCCAACCTCGTCAAACCATATCATCGACCCAGGCAGAAAACAGGCTATGGAGCTGGTTATGACCTAAAATTCTATGCAAACTTCATTACACCCCTAC
>NW_018736636.1:0-26921 GCF_002204515.2 Aedes aegypti
CACAAATTAGCAATTTCGATATAACTTAAATATGTTGCAAACAGACTCCACCTCTTGCGCTTTTTGCGTTGCTATTCAGTGCAATTGAAAGTCATATTTTCAACCATTGACAACTTGGATTAGTTTCAAGAGATTATTTTATTCTTGAGTTGAAACAAACTGTGCTGCTTGGGATAATTTGATACGCTAGAGTACCGATGCATGGTCAAAATCGGTATCATTCAACCAGCATAGTGGCCGAGCCTGATTAAGGGGCGCGCTTTTGAGAGTTTAATGGTGACAAACTGTTTTCTCCAAAAGGTAGCGGTATCTTTTTCTAGAGAGGCTCTATGCAAAATGGTGAAGGATGATAACTGTATAAACACGTATCTTCTACCTTCTATCTTCTATCTTCTATCTTCTATCTTCTATCTTCTATCTTCTATCTTCTATCTTTCTATCTTCTATCTTCTATCTTCTATCTTCTATCTTCTATCTTCTATCTTCTATCTTCTATCTTCTATCTTCTATCTTCTATCTTCTATCTTCTATCTTCTATCTTCTATCTTCTATTCTATCTTCTATCTTCTATCTTCTATCTTCTATCTTCTATCTTCTATCTTCTATCTTCTATCTTCTATCTTCTATCTTCTATCTTCTATCTTCTATCTTCTATCTTCTATCTTCTATCTTCTATCTTCTATCTTCTATCTTCTATCTTCTATCTTCTATCTTCTATCTTCTATCTTCTATCTTCTATCTTCTATCTTCTATCTTCTATCTTCTATCTTCTATCTTCTATCTTCTATCTTCTATCTTCTATCTTCTATCTTCTATCTTCTATCTTCTATCTTCTATCTTCTATCTTCTATCTTCTATCTTCTATCTTCTATCTTCTATCTTCTATCTTCTATCTTTTCTATCTTCTATCTTCTATCTTCTATCTTCTATCTTCTATCTTCTATCTTCTATCTTCTATCTTCTATCTTCTATCTTCTATCTTCTATCTTCTATCTTCTATCTTCTATCTTCTATCTTCTATCTTCTATCTTCTATCTTCTATCTTCTATCTTCTATCTTCTATCTTCTATCTTCTATCTTCTATCTTCTATCTTCTATCTTCTATCTTCTATCTTCTATCTTCTATCTTCTATCTTCTATCTTCTATCTTCTATCTTCTATCTTCTATCTTCTATCTTCTATTCTTCTATCTTCTATCTTCTATCTTCTATCTTCTATCTTCTATCTTCTATCTTCTATCTTCTATCTTCTATCTTCTATCTTCTATCTTCTATCTTCCTATCTTCTATCTTCTATCTTCTATCTTCTATCTTCTATCTTCTATCTTCTATCTTCTATCTTCTATCTTCTATCTTTCTATCTTCTATCTTCTATCTTCTATCTTCTATTCTTCTATCTTCTATCTTCTATCTTCTATTTCTTCTATCTTCTATCTTCTATCTTCTATCTTCTATCTTCTATCTTCTATCTTCTATCTTCTATCTTCTATCTTCTATCTTCTATCTTCTATCTTTCTATCTTCTATCTTCTATCTTCTATCTTCTATCTTCTATCTTCTATCTTCTATCTTCTATCTTCTATCTTCTATCTTCTATCTTCTATCTTCTATCTTCTATCTTCTATCTTCTATCTTCTATCTTCTATCTTCTATCTTCTATCTTCTATCTTCTATCTTCTATCTTCCTATCTACATAAATAAAAATGGAGTAATGTTTGAATGTCATGAAATAAAAACGAGTCAACGGATTTACCTGATTTTTGCAAAGTTAGGTTCTTGAAATGTTCCGACGTGTTAGTGTGTGCAAAAAGTCGAAGAAATCAACTGGAAATTTGTAAAAAACAGGGGTGGAAAACTGACACCTTTGTAGTAGAGTTTTGTTTCGTAATATCAAACAACCTACTTTGGGAAAAAAGGTTAGTCGGGTCAACTTGTTTAGAATAATTAAGATATGTGGTCTCCAAAATGTTTTAAGAATTAATGTCATCCATTCTACTGGAATAACCACAATAAAATAATTTCCCATTTCACACAAAAGAAAAATTCTTCACCTACAGTGTATTAAATCTACTATAGCAACCAAGACATAGTTTTGTATTTTAAAAGCATATCACGATGCAATCGTTATTAACAACTTCAGATAACTAAGACAAAAAATAATACCCTTGGCAGACAGTCCCCTGAATAGTCCCCCACTCTAGTGGCTTCTTACGACCGTTTTGCTATAAAGCGTTGCAATTTTTTTTCTAATTGAAAATCAGAAGCTATCAATATAAGTACCAAAGATTCACAGCTCAATTTAATTTAAAAAATATTAATATGAATAGTTTTTATAGCAATTCAGTCTCCTGGTACCTATAGCTGCAGGCTATTTTACGTTTTTCTTATACTGCCCATACTCGCATAACAGTCCCATATTCTATTCTATTTCCTATATAAATGGGACTGTTATGAAAGTATGGGCAGTAGAGTGATGCAAATTTTGAAATGTAATTTATTGAAATTGCAAACACAAAGTGTTACAGTGACAGTTATGAGAAAAGTTTTCTCATTTTGAACAGCTTTTAGCCCAGTACCGAGTCCAGTGCAAAAAGATTATTTATTCGGCATAGACTCAACTTAGAGAATCTCTTGATGTCACATACTTATACATATGTATGCGACAGAGAACATCCATTTCCCAGTTCTATGGGTAGTTCGTGAATATAAAATTAATACAATTTCGGTAAATATCCTACCAGCAAAACTAATCTTTAGCATTGTATATCCAAATCCTAATCAAATATTGGCACTGTCAATGACAGCTTTGAAATTTATCATTTAGTGTGATACACATATTGGTAATACATGTACAGATTCCAGCTGTCGGTGAATACGAATGCATTAGCATATAATTAAAAACCAAAATAAATCACTAGCTAACCGCCTACGCTGCAACAACTGTTTACTCAAAGGACAGTAATTAAAAGAATCTCAACCCAGGATCAAGTAGCATTTGAGGGTTTCAGTTTTGAATGCTATATAATAAAGTGTAACATTTGCACAGTTGAATCCCGGGAGATAAGGCACTTTACATTTGCATGATTTATATTAGCTTCGGCTAGGAGGCATTTGGTTTTGAATTCCTCCGCAATGATTTGCGCTCCTCCCCAAAAACACTCCTGTAAAGCACCCAGCTGACACTTCCTGCAAATAGTGCTTTCTCACGCGATCATCAATAACCGAAAATATGAAGTGGTACGCTCCGGTTTAGCCACGGTACATCAATTATCTAAATAGATCGGAAAAATAGACACATTTGCCGTAATTGATGATGACCTGGTTGCCGGCGAGTTTCGACGGAACAATTTTCAAGAAGCATTTCGTCGCGTTACAAGTAGGTATAAATGGTCCTACACCACGTGAAAACGCATAAAATGGATTGCTGCTGGAGTGTTTACAATCATCTTTATCCAGTGCGCCAGCAAAGTGTAGGGCTTTTGTAAGAAGTGGCGTAGGGAGTAGACACATTGGTCAGAGTATCACATCTTGTATGGGCGAGGGTGAACGTTATGTGCCTGATGACACCATTTTCACATGGGATACAATTGAGAGTTGATCATATAGGTCTGAGGTCTGACTGACATCTGTTATTGTTTTAAATAAAATCTCTACGTTTCAGTAATCAAAGTTGAGTTAACCTGATATATTTTGCCCGATTTCTCAAAAAACGTGCATACTAATGTTCTATTGAATTGATTCTACTTATCTAAAAGTTCGAAAACGATTAGCTTTCTAATAGCCAACATTTAAATTACGATCTTCGAATCGTTCTATTTTTGACTAACTCTGAATTAATCCGCCACTCATTATAACTCTCCTGATTTCTGATGCTGTTAAATATCTAAATTTTAGAAAATTTAAAATTCTTATAGCACCCTTCCATGCGAAATATCGTATTGGCAAATATTGCCAACTGGTGTTTTTTAAGTTTCTTTATTAGTATTATTCCAAACAAAACTTTCATTTTTTATATCTAGGTGTTCTGTGTTATTAGACATCACTATCATCCTAATTTAGTGAAACAAATTTAAGATTTTTTTAACATTTTGTTGCCAACTATTACTTTTCATTTGCCGTAGCAGTACAGATTTTTTACAGGTGAGTTGATTTCACCTGCTTATAAGATAAAAAAACATGTTTTCAATTTACTTAACCTAACTTAACCTAAATATATAACGCATTAATCATGGCAATAGAAGATTGTAACGATTTTTTGCCTTAAATTATTGATTATTTTATTTGACATTTGTTCCAATGTTTCAACATTGGATATTCTATGTGACTCATTGGTACTATGCCAGGGAGGAAGCTTCAGAATCATTTTCAAAATTTTATTTTGAATTCTCTGCAGAGCTTTCTTCCTGGTATTACAACAGCTAGTCCATATTGGTACAGCATACAACATGGCTGGTCTGAAAATTTGTTTGAATATTAAAAGCTTGTTCTTAAGACAAAGTTTTGATTTTATATTAATAAGGGGGGTGACGACATTTTACATATTTGTTACATTTGGCTTGAATGCCCTCAATGTGATTTTTGAAAGTTAAATTCTTATCTAGCATGAGCCCTAGATGCTTAACTTCATCTGTCCAATTTATTGAAACCCCTCTTATTGTGACAACATGTCTACTTGAAGGTTTCAAATAAAGAGCTTTTGTTTTATGTGACAATATTATTAGTTGAGTTTTGGAAGCATTAGGAGAAATCTTCCATTTTTGCAAGTATGAAGAAAAAATATCCAAACTTTTTTGCAATCGACTACAGATGACACGCAGATTTCGTCCTTTGGCGAAGAGGTCTGTGTCATTCGCAAACAAGGATTTTTGACATCCCTGAGGCAGTCTTTCAGATTCGGAGTTCTGATAATTAACCTGAAGTGTACGATTTGACAGATAATTTTGAATTATTCTAACAATGCAAGTTGTAGAATTAATGTTTTTTTTTTAATTTTACCAACAAACCTTCATGCCAAACACTGTAGAATGCTTTTTCTATGTCTAGTAGAGCAAGACCAGTAGAATAGCCTTCAGATTTGTTGGAACGAATCAAATTTGTTACACGTAAAAGTTGATGAGTGGTTGAATGTCCATGGGCGGAATCCAAACTGTTTATTGGCAAAAACTGAATTTTCGTTGATGTGGGCCATCATTCTGTTCAAAAATTTTTTTTCAAAAAGTTTACTGATGGAGGAAAGTAAACTGATAGGACGATAGCTAGAAGCTTCTGCAGGCTTTTTGTCTGGTTTTAAAATTGGTACAACCTTAGCATTTTTCCATTTGTCAGGAAAATATGCTAATTGGAAACATTTGTTAAATATATCAACTAAGAATGATAAGCTACTTTCTTGATGAGGATGTAGAAAAAAGCGATGATGGAGCCAGGAGCTTTCATATTTTTGATTTTCTTTAATAATGATTCTTATTTCTTTCAAATCAGTCTCTCAGAAATTTTCGAAAACGTTCTCTTGATTGAGAATACTAATTTTAATTAGTCCTGAGTAACTTGATTTTCATTGGACTAGTAAGTCCAAAATTGAAATTGTGCACGCTTTCAAACTGCATAGCAAGTTTTTTGCGCTTTTTCGCCAGAGGCAGACACATCACTTGAAGTGGGTTTATTAGTTGATGATTTTCCGTTAGAATTTTCGGTAGACGAAGAGGCGGAGTAGAAATTTCCTGTGGGTGCAGCGTTTTTTTTTTTTTTCATTTTGATTTGAAACCATTATAACGGGTACTGATATTAGTAAAGGGGAGGAGTTCAAATTACCTGCTACGATATCGGCAAAGGATTTTCCTTGGGTAGGTACATACGAATTCAAAAGATTCGAACGGCTACGACCCGATTAAAATTAGTTTGTGAATGAGCATGATTATGGTCTTCCTAATCAAGGGGGGGTATGATTCCTAATCAAGCGATCGTTAACTGAAAAATGAGCATTGTTCGACAGGGATTGAATCCTGAGAAAATTGAGAGAATCTCTCACGTATCGCTCTCTGTAACTATCATAACATGCTGCACATTATGAGAGACTGTTTATCGTATACTGCTACAACTTGATCAGATTGGGGGGATAGCAGTAAATGATAAAACCGCTCTAAACATGCTCCAAACCTGGGGGACACTATTGCTATTGAAAGTTCGTGGATTGTTTATCGTGCCAGTAAAGAAAAACACCTATCCCCAACGGTAAACAAGCGAGAAAAATGGATTTTATCATCGCTCTCTCTTTGGGGCTCTCGCTCGCTGCTTTCATTTATCAGACTTGTTACACCTTGCGATACAATGACGATCGTGGACCGCAACAGATGGGATGTTTTTCTTTGCTTGCTTTGATCGTGCTTCATACTCAAATGAGAGCGAATTCTGCAATGCCTGTTGTTCGATACTCTACCAGGCAAATTCCGGAAACGACCGTTATCGTAACGGATATTACTATACATCTGCCTGGCATGAGCCTCGACAACTTGCCTACGCGAAGGGCAAGACCAAAAATTTGACTTATGATTGCCCCCGCAATTCGAGCATATAAACTTGGTGGTATCTTCCTTCACTTAACAGACGTCCTTAGCGTGAGAAGAACCTCCGCAAATCATGCATTTAGCATCCATGCGGCAAATTTTTGCACCATGACCCCACTTTTGGCACCGATGGCACTAAGTGGGGTTCTGGTAATTTCCTCCAGGTTTCTGGAAATGTTCCCATGTCACACGGATTTCGAACATAAGTTTAGCTTTTTAAAAAGCTTTAATATTATTTAGATCTTTTTTGTTAAAGTGAACTAAATAATAGTCGTGAGAAATAATATTCCAAACAATGCCAGATTCGGTTCTCTTTTCATAATGATTACTTGGACTGGGAAAAATCCAAGTAAATCATTTATTCCACACTTGATCTCTTCAGGTGACTTATAGTCACTTGAAAGACCTTTCAATACGACTTTGAACAAACGTTTTGTCGTCATAAGTAAAAAACTTGTGCTTCTTCTCTTCAAGATGTTTGAGAATAAGTTCGCGATCTTTAAGAGTTTCCGGCAAAACGCGACAGTCTCCTTTTTTGCGATTTGGAAGGAGACCTTGATTCCCCTAATGGAGCTCAATATCTCCTGCCTGAATCCCCCAAATTCGGAAAAACTGATCACGATTGGCGGCACTCTTTACTTCGTTACTTGAATCAAAGAGCCTGGACTAGAGACTGCTTCGATTTGATGTTCGGAAAATTTGTCTAGAGCATCGCCCTTGACTTCCCTGGGTATAGAGTATCATCGTACTTGCCACACGATATACGAATGCGAAAATGGTAACATTGGCAAAGGAAGCGATCAGTTAATAACTGTGAAAGTGCTCAAAAGAACACTGGACTCAAAAGCTGAGATGCAGGCTCTGTCCCATTGAAGACGTAATGCCAATAAAAAGAAGAAGAATTGGCTAGTTTTATGATGCTCTCAATAACTTTTTATGATTTGTATAAAATTTAATCATTAATTTAAATAATTTAAAACAACGTTTTGCTAAAGTTTCCATCAACTCGTAACCATTATTTCCCATTCGTTCCAAAATCAGCAAATCTGCTGCAATAAGGTAACTGAGCCGTTTGATTTGAAAAATATTTGTATTTAGAAAACATATTCAACAATTCGCTGAGCTGCCATTTTTCAGTTTGCTCTTGCTCGGGGGCATCTTACATAAATGTTAAATGATTTATCACAATTTCAAGATTCAGGACACTCTCCAATTTGTTCATTCTGCATCGACTTAAAATAATCCCGAAATGAAAATTCCATAACATAAAAACTGCATTAGTTCCGTTTATATGCTCTTCTGTTATAATACAAAATCTACCGTCAAAATGACGATGGTAATGTGCCCCAACAAAGCCAGCATCAACATCATCTATCCTCGCTGAATCGAGCTAAGGGTTGCTATCGCGAGTGTCGCACAACTGTGACGTCCAAAAGTCAGCATGGGATCCGACAAATAGAGGCAACCGAATCCCAATCCTTTTGCAGTAGGTAGGCATGCATTATTCGACTAGTCGCCCTTCGATACGGGATCAGGCCGGAAACAATAGGGAGGGTGGACCGTTACTATAAACTGGCAGATGAAAGCAGCCCATCAAGTCCTGCTATGCGTGGAAGAAACCGTTTATACGGCTGTGTTTGAAGAAGAGAGAAATATTGAATTACATCAAATTAATTTGGTTCAATGTACGCGGAACGATTTCAGCTGCGTGGTACTTTTAGCTGTTGGCATCATCATCATCGGGTGCTTCTGCTGGACACTAGGGTGTCCCGAAATGGCACTTTGGCAGAGAACTTCGAGGATTGCCCTCCATATGATAACCAAGGATAATAATCTAAAATTTTGTGAATACCTTAAAAGCCAATTACGGGTATTGAAAGAGGAAGACATAATATTACTAATTAATTACGAAAAGCTCAAACAATTGCGATGCAGTTTGAAAGCGTGCACAATTCTAATTTAGTACTCACTAGTCCAGTTGAATATTCAGTTATTCAGGATTTCGAAAGCATTCTCAATCGGATGAATGGGAAGATTAGGAAGAAGTGAGAATTATTCAAGAATTCAAAAACGAAAAATCTGGGGATGATGGATTTTTTTTTTAAATTCTCATCAAGGAAACTCCCAAAAAGTAACTTACTATCATGTGGTTCATATATTTGACAAGTGTTTTCAGTTGGTTTATTTACCTGACAAATGGTAAGATGCAAAGGTTGTACCAATTTTTAAAATCACATTTAAATCCTGTTAGCCCAACCCAAACGTATCTGTTCAATTGTACACTTCAGGTCAATTATCAGAACCCCATGTCTGAATTTTCCTGTAAGAGCTGGTCTTTCTCTAGGTAGCATTTTGGGACCCCAAGTTTCCTGACAAAGTGACATTTTGGGACACCCTACTGACAAAAGACTAGGGAGAGATGTGGCGATGATGATCTGCTCTGCTCTGCTTTGTTTCGAATCATCACTTCACGTAGCGCCACCCGTAGATACGTACACCATTACTGCACAGGATCTGAACGTTTCGTAATGAAACTGCAGCTGTTTTAAAATTGTTGTCCAGTAGCTACAAAAAAATGACGATGGAAGGAAAGTAGAAAAATATTAATCGATTATTAAACGCCCCGTCGGGATGTTTCACGCGCAAGCGGGGGTGTACACCAAAAACGGGGAATCGTCCTCTAAACACTTCGCCCATCCGGTCCTTTTTCTAAAAGAACAAACCAAACCGTGAAAACGTGAAACCTAATGCGTGGTAGAATGATACATGCGTTCCGCCGCACTACTGGGGGATCGGATATTGAACTTTACCGGACCCTCGTCGAAGGCGTCCAACGACGACGCATTGGTGTTTGATGAACCACAAAACCAAAAATTTAAATGCCTCTCACCTCTTTGTTTTCAGCGATGAGTCGCCCCTTTTTTCTCGATTGGCTATGCATCTGCTCGGTTTGGTAAGATGGGATACAGCAGACTTATGTGAAAAAGCAAACGGCTGGAATGAATGAAAGAGTAATAACTGTTCAATCGGAATTATGAAATCCTTCACTACAACTGTGATGCGTGTAAAGTAATATTTTACAACTTAGTCCTCAGTTGGGCAGCATTTTTTGCCTAGCAAATGTTTGAGATCCCGAGCAGGCGAAAAAAGCGTAATAATAGCAAATGTTGATATGGATAGCTAAAAGGGATAGATATAAGAGATAAAAGATCTGGAAATCCAAAATTTACTCCTGGGATAGCATTGACCAGGGCTGGAGAGCGTCAATGTAAATAGAAAGTATCGTGCGACTTTTACATAGATGCTTCCCTCGCTGTCATCGGACGGCGAGACAATGACAGAGATGTTTTTCAAACTCTCTTTCGTTTTTCCGTCGCTACGGCTTGTGACGGAATTGTGAACTTGATAATTTTTAGTTCATTGTAATGTATAATTGTTATTCATATCGCTGGAATCATAGAAGGGATATTCACTCAACTTATCAAACACATTTACTTCCCAAAATTTTCCAAAATGAGATAGTAATTTTAAAGCAAAACAACATTAAAATTGCTCTCGTTGAAAGCCCGTCATCGAGACGTGACGAAATGAGCTTCGTCTAGTGACAGTGAGGAAACTCGTTTCGTCAGTGTTGCAAGTCGGTCATGAAACTTAACAGCCCTTGCATTGACATATCATATTTAGCTTTTGTAGATCTGAATAATAACTGTGTGCTATTCCTTAGACGAGAAGATGTCCAGGATCACAATGTCGATATTATCTTCACAGCTTTTATCTCTTATGTTAATCTAGCCAATATCACGTTTAGATTGTCACAACTTTCGCTTCTTTTCGAAATGAGTGCAAAAGTTGACGTTTTATGTGACCAAAGGAAATTTGAATTAATTAACATGACGACATAAGATGTACGACTAAACTTTATGATATGGTTAGGACAAGGTGCTTAGTAAAGATTCGCATAATCGCATAATTGATGCACATCCTTAGCGTTAGTGCTAAAATCTTTATTACAATGAAATATTGAAAAAAAAGGTAGGGTCACCGAAACAATGCCATAGCGAGCGTTTTTTCTCTAAAACAGAAGAGCCCGATGTTGTGTAACTTTAAATCGAGCTCTCCTTGACCCACACACTATGTGTGTTACTTTCACACAAACCTGAAACAAAATTGTATTGTCAAACTTCACGATGGCACAGAGATGCTTAGTATTTCAGAGCTTCTGTGTCATATAACAGGGGTTTTCAGCCTTTTTGGCTGTCGGAACACTTTTTGAATTAAATTATTACGCGGAGCATCTGTTTTTCATAATCACTCCGCTTGAAATCTGTTTTTTTACACAAAATCGTGAAGTAAGATTTATATTGGGCAATCTTTCATTATTTTCATTAATTTTTAATTTTAATTCGAAAACCAAAAATTTGTTTATTTTATTGAGCATCTGATTTATTTCAAATTAAACATCTATATGAAACTGTATCTGGTTTTTCGTCAAATATTAAAAAAAAACTCGCTTCAAAACGGCCAGAATTGCTTCGGTAGGAAAATTGTTCAACTTTTGTTGTTATTTTAAACAACTCAACGAGTTTCTTTAGCAAAATATTTCTTTATTGAGGCAATTATTAATGTGTTGAAGTGGGTCAACCGCAAGATCAGCATCCTTGAAAATATGCATGATAGAATCCTATAATTTTTCATAAAATATTGTTTTTTTTTTTTTTTTTAATAATATGATTAAACGTGTTCTTGCTATTACATTGGCAATTCAAATAACGGCTTTATCATGTATAAACTTTAATTCCAAAAATAGGTGCAAATATGAACCTGAACACTTTTGATCATGTTTTAGGTTCACTTAGTCGAAAAAGGCGTCACATGGGTTTTTCTTTTTAACACTGGGGTTGTTACTATCTGACATTTCGGAGAAAACAAAGTAACAAATTTGAGTTTAACCCAAAAGGTATGACATAATCACAGTTTGCGTAGAAAAATTTGAATTTCGTTGCTTTAGAGTTCTGGCTTACATACAAATTGCTACAATTTTCGTAAAATACTCAAAAATTTATGTTCTTGAAATCACTTGTTAATATTTTTATAGATTTCTATACCATTGAGCGACAATTTCCCAAAATTTGAGATTGATCTGTTTTGTTCTCGATTCTTGACAGCATCGTAAGTGTGGGAAAGTTAGCGAAATTGAACTGATTAAAATTCATCAACTATGGTTCGTTTTGATTTGGCTGTAATAACATAATTTTTAACATAATATTTTTTTTATTTGTAGCAAACTATGTTTTTGTACAATCTTCCTCCAAACTGTTCAATTTTTCAAATCTTCGTCCGTTTCATGTGAAATGTTTCGGGAAAATGAGTCACTAATTATGAAGCAGCAAATTAACCACATCAACAGACGTACAATTGTTTATCTTGCTCTTATCTTCCCCTAGAGGTGAAAATATAATTTTAATTTTTCATTATGGCTTATCCATTTCATTATTCAAATCTTTATAATGTGTCATAACTCGTTTTAAAACTTTACTGAAATTTTGAAAGGACACCGGTTGAATTGATGCAGGCTGTTAGAAAAGCAAAGAACGATTTGAATAAGATCATTTTTTGTTTTATTTTGAGCTGCTTTACCTGTTCCATACAGCAATTTCTTTCGAAGTTTGCATTTTTCGAATGACTCCGCTTCATTTTCCAGATGAAAATGAGAATGGAATAAAAAATGGTTCAACTTACATAAGAGCACGATGTTTGATGAAAATGCCGAACACGTTTTAAAGATACGCCTTGACAATATTTGAGAAAATAATTACAACTGCGTGATGAAAAAAATAAACAATGCAAATTATTAGTTAACTTCAAACTGAATTATGAGTCAGTTTTTCTCCAAACATAATATTAAGTTGAATCTAAGCGTTTTATTGTTCGCATCAACCTGAAATATTAGTTTGTTTGGCTGATCATGCTTCAATAATGAAAAACCTAATGTTTGGTAAAAATGAACCAATATTTTCTTAAAACAACTAAAATGTTGATTAAATCTATACACAAATTTAGGTTATTTCAATGTGAAATGCATTGGTAGAAACAACCTAATCCAGATGTCAACTCCAAACCAAATGTGTTGCTTTTTTGAAACAACCATTTTCAATATATAAAAAAAAAACAAATTTTATAGGTTGTGAAACAACAAAAAATTTTGTTGTTTCAAACTAAGCTGGTTTTCCTCCGTGTTTTTATTCGATTGGATGAAAAAACTTAATTTTGATAAATTTCACTAGAATTTGAATTTTCATTTTGACAGTTATTTCCAACGGGATGTTATCAGGTATCCAAGATAGTCCATATATTACCATTATCAAGCGACTTGGGACGTATTTGAGGTTTTGTCCGACCTTTGTATGAAGGCCCGCCACTGTGCATGCATTTGACCGTGGATAAGTATTTCAATACAAAGACTGCACAGTGGGCCTGGCCATTTCAATATTTGTATCATATTACCGATTTGCTGCAAATATTAATGCTGAGAAGAAAATCCGGAAATTTCCAGGATTGCTTTTCAATATTGGCTGTGCAAGCGCTTAGGATAGAATAGATCAGAAAAATATGACAAAATCATAAAACTGGAAAAAATAATTTAATTTTTTAACCAACTAAAAATTGAGTAAACACGTGTTTTGTGTTATGGTACTAAAATTGGACGGAATTGTTGAAACTCGTGAAATATTCCTCATTTTGTTTATTCATCGATTTTGATTATTATCGAAGTTGCATGTACCTCAGTTTTTTTTTTCGACGAGGATACGTACCCCATCAAAACTTTCACATCCTGATAGTTTGAAAGTATTCTGTCGTGGAAAATTGAATTCCAACTTAAATGTTCCATATTAAATGTTCACCGACAGAATATTGAACTTAAAACCTTAGCCCAAATTCTGAACTTTTCCGGTTTTTCTGAAAGCTTTCATTAGTTTTTCACTTAAATTTGATTATAACTTCAAAATTACAAGAATTACACATTTGTAATGTTCATCAAAAATTTGTATCGTTACTTCCTCTACAACTCTTCTGAAGACCAATTCACGTCAAACTCAAAACAAACAGAGTTAGACCAAAATAACTGATTTCCACTCTAAAGTTATCAAAAGATCAATTAGTGTCTTCGATGAAGTTGTTCAAGATAACATTATCTTAAAGTTTACAGAAGAGCGCAGCCAAAAAATTCCATCAAACAAAAAAGTTTGTGTCAAAATTTAACTCAAGTAAGGACTACCCTATTCAACTTTTTCCTTAGGAAGAAGCAAAACTCAATAACGAATAACTTCACAGACATCGAACGTCTCTAATCAAAACAGAAAAAGGACTTTTTCCTGCTAAATTGTGGATGCGGACCATTGGTGCAATGTTTTGTACGCTACTATGATATAATCCCGGACAAAAGTTTGGATTAATCCCTCAATACACACATAGCGTTTTGTTTATATCGCTGTTATTACACGTCTAATTTAAATTCTCTATGGCACATTCGAATGACAATGAGATGTTCTTTCTTCGTAGGTACACTCATTTGTTGAGTTTTTGTTTATTAAATTTATAACCTAAAGTTATGACGATTAAAATACACACTGAAGTTGAAGATGAATCGAAGCCAAAGTTCAAATTTTCAAGAGCACGGATCTGGAGAACCAAACATCCGATGAGCTGAAAACATAATCGATTGGTCACTAGCTGGTGGTGACCAATCGATTATGTTTTAGCTCAAACGGATGTTTGGTTCTCCAGATCCGTGCTCTTGAAAATTTTGAACTTTGGCTTCGATTCATCTTCACCCTGAAAATAACATGGTTAACTTTCTCAGCTTAGGATCGACTAAGGTTTTAAATTTATGCGTCATTAGAACCGTAATTTTATAGTTTTCAAAGAGCACTCCTTTTGCGGAAAAAAATCAGAAAATTATTTTATACTAATAAAATATGACAGCGTAGCGTCACGCCATTGCCAAGCGTATAGTAGAGCTCCATCTTCGTCGGTCTTGGGCGAAACTTCTCCAGTTGCCCCGAACGTTTAGGGTCGCCAGGTCCTCTTCCACTGCGTACAGCCAGCGTATTCGTGGTCTTCCCCGAAGCCGCCGACCTCTACCTGGTTCCCTGCTGAATAGTATTTTCGCAATTCTTTCTTCCGACATTCGTACTAAGTGACCAGCCAACTGAATTCTGTCGTATTTTACACGCTTGATAATATTCGCAGCTTTGTACAACTCGTGAATCATGTGTCTACGCACACACTATTTTCGAGCTTCCCACCGAGTATTGTCCGCAGCATTTTACGCTCGAAAACACCGAGAGCTTTCCGGTCTGACTCTTTCAACGTCCACGCTTCGTGCCCGTAGGAGCCATCGAAGAATCAATGTTTTATACAGGGCGAATTTTGTTTCCGTTTGCAAGCTGCGGGACCTAAGCTGGTTACGTAGTCCGTAAAAGGCCCTAATCGCAGCCGCAAAACGTCTTTCCACTTCGCGGGAAACGTCGTTGTCACATGTCACAAGTGTTCCAAGGTAAACAAATTCTTCAACAACTTCCAACACATCCCCATCAAACACTACCTAAGCACCTACACCACCATACCTGACTCTATCTCTACCTGTAACCATGTACTTCGTTTTGTAGAATAAATGGTCAGGCCTATCCTCGCTGTCTCCCTCTTCAGAGGCACGAAGGCCTCTTCCACTGACCTGCGATCGATTCCAATTAGGTCTATATCGTCCGCAAAGCCAAGGAGCATGTGCGATCTTGTGATAATTAGCGCCACTTCTTTGCACGGACAGATCTCCTAATAGCACCCTCGAGTGCAATATTGAACAGCAAATTCGAAAGTGCGTCTCCCTGCTTCAATCCGTATACGTCACGAACGAGGTTGACACCTCGTCTGCGATCCGAACACTTGATTCGAACCATCCAGCGTAGCACGTATCAGCCTATTAGTTTCGCCCGGGAAAACCATTTTCAGACATTATCTGCCAAAGCTCGTTTCTTTTCACTGAGTCGTACGCCGCCTTGAAATCAATAAACAGATGGTGAGTCTGCAAGTTATACTTCCGGAATTTGTCTAGGATCATTCGCAAGCTAAACATCTAGTCCGTTGTCGAACGGCCCTCACGAAAACCAGATTGGTATTCGCCGACGAAGGACTCCTCGAGTGGTCTCAATCTGTTAAACAGGATGCGCGAAAGAATTTTGTACGCCGAATTCAGCAGGGTAATTCCTCTGCAATTGGCACCCTCCAGCCGGTTGAGATTCACTAAAACTTTGAGTTCACTTGAGTGAGAAACACTTTGAGTTCACTAAAACTTACCTAAAGCACAGGTGGACCCAAACCTTCACACGATACATAAATCATACTATGGGGTGATCACAAACTTTGCACGAATAGCAATTTTATTAATATTAAATATTAAATAGCTACATTATAATTATTCCATAGTTTTAAGATTGTTCTTGTCAAAATTTTGAAAGTGCTCTTCGAAAAATAAGATATTACAGTTCAATTGACGCATTGATTTGAAATTTTGGTCGATCAAATACTGAGAAAATTACCTTGCTGTGTCAGTGTATATCTTGAAAAATGACACAAATTTAAGTATAAATTTCGTAAATAAAATTCAACAAACGCTTATGTACGTACGAAGTAACATTAACTTTTTGCCTTTTCGAATTGAAAGTTTTAGTTAGAGAGTGCTTCGTGAAGCCCAAGCAGGACAGTTCAGTTTTTGCGGCGTCGATAGATTTTGCTGACGATTTCGCGCGTGTTTTTCGTTGCCGGAGAATTTTTTTCCTGTTCTGGAGCGTCTTGCTTATTAAAAATTATCTTTTGAATGTTCGACATTGTGAATGTTGACGTATTTTCTAAAACTTCTACCATATCGAGACAAAATGCACAGTAATACTCATATGTAATTTTCAATCAAACTATGTATGGTTCGTCACTACAAGTGTCGACATTATTCCTGTTTCATATAATTTAAAATATATACATGTAATTTTCAGTTTTCGTCATTAATAAAAACGTCTTTTGAATTGTTCGACATTATAGATGTTGACGTATTTTTCCAAAAACTTCTCGAGACAAAAATATAAAACTAGCTTTAAATATAAGTCGTATATTTCCCCCTTGTCCATGGAATCGCATCACCGACCAGAGGTGACTCCTAGATCTTTTCCTCCTTCACTAATAAACACCCTTCCCGTAGTGATTGTGGAGACGCAGAGGTATTCTCGGCTCTAGAAGCAACAATCATTTACACCCTAACATTCCTTCCCCATCCCAACTGACTGTAAGGACTTGGCCGGCGCCGTTATTGATCAATAATATTAGATCTGCTAAAATTGCAGCGAGAGTAAGCGGAAACTCACATCCCTTATTCATTCGTCTCTTTACCTGACACAGTAATAATAAACACAACACACATGTTTGTTTTGTATTTACAAAATCTTTGAATGGTTCCCTCACCATAGGTGCCTACATATGTTATATTCTAGGGGGGCGAACTGGATATCAACAAGCAGCCAGGTTGCTGTCAAGCCCAATTTTTCATCAAATGATCCGAGTATGCCTAGAAGTGTGCGGTCATTATTTCATCACGCTAAAAATGTTATACATTTATGTGACACAGAAATAATCAACTGTTGAAGAAGTTACTTGGTACTATTGTTGCGTAATATTTTCAGAACTTTGTGAAATATATTTTAAACCAACATACGGTAATAAACTATTTGTTTCAGCGATTTATTGGACTTATTACCCTCATCAAATTGCAGAAACTTAGTGTGAAACATTTTAAGTGTGCACATTTAAAATGGTTTAAAGCGATACAAGCAAACAAACTACAGGGGCACTGAAACAACTTCGATCAATTCTGGGTCAGGCACTAACCACCAGAAACTAAATGCGTTTGCATTTGGTTATGCTGCTCAGTTTGATACTAAAATAATAATAATATTCTATACAGAAGTGAAATTGGGAATTTCAAAACCAAGAGCGTTACGTTGGCATGAAATATTTTCAAAAACTTATAACTTTTGCTGGCTTAACGAAAATTTCTTGATTAGAACCTCAATCAAAAAACAAGGCATAAAAGGGTCATATCGTTTACTTACTTAATCCCCATATGCCTGTCCAAATAGTTTAAAAGAGAACGTTGATTTCAAGCAAATCTATAAATAGGGGTGCTAGAGAAAAGTTGACGTCATTTGCTGTTCACTCTCCGCATGGATCGCATCTCAGCAGGCAACAGATCAGCTTACTCTTACCGGGAGTGCTTCTCAGGCACAAACATCGATAGTGAAGGACCCTCCCCCCGTTTTGTCTTGCTTTGCTCAAATCAAACTGACCGTCGACCGACCGAGAGAAGATGCGCCCGAAGCCAAAGCCATCACCGCTACCGCTGCCAAGAAAAAGAGGAAGCAGTCAACAGGAGAATGAGATGGTTGTGGCCGCTATCGCAGTTCTAAATTGTGGCTGTGGCTGGCAATCCAAGAAGGAGGAGGAGAAAAAGAAGTCCTAAGAAAAACCCCACCCAAAGACTGACGCGATGAAGAAGAAGACCGCTATCGCAAACCTCATCGGGTGAGGAGGATTTCAACCCAGTGCGCCGTCAAAATGTGTTCCTCGAATTCAACAATTCAATCGGCCTTTTTCAGGGCCAACAAGTGTGTGCTAAAGAGTTTTATTTGTGTAATATTTTCCTAATGTGTAAATTACATACTTGCTATAATCTCTTAATTCATCTCGTAGCATCATACCAATATCTGATTTATTACGAATAATCGACCAATAAGATAATTTGAGAATGTTTCCGAGGACGCTGCTGCAGTGCGGCATAATGCTCATCTTGTACATCCCTTGCCAAGACATCAAATTTCATATTGCTTATTTCCTATTGTATCCTATTTCTTCGCTTTCTGATCTGGGAATTAGGCTATATGACAACCGCAGGGATTAATAGTCGAAATCTGGAAACGTTGCTCAATCTTGATCAATTCCACATACCCGAAGATTGGCAGCTTTTTCAGATCAGCCGATCATGGGGCTTCTTGTAGTGGTGTCTAACGGGGTTGTATCTTGACTGTACCAAAGCTGTGACTATCACGAGGAGCTGCTACTAGTTCGAATGTTTAAATTAAATGAACCGAATCAGTCGAGAGTAGTATGTTTTACACAATTTGAATAGCAGACGATGTTCCTCCCTTTCCTATTCTTCGCCTTCCTCTGATCGATCAATCTGGGACATAAGGTATATGAAGTTGATGTCTTGGTGGGGGATTTACATATCTTTGCAAATTCATGAACGTGTTCGGATGGACAATAAACATTATTTCAATAGTTTACAATAAATGAAAAAACACGAATGCTTTGCCTTCGAGCGCATTTTAAATATTTCTGATCAATGTGCGTAAAAGTTATGGAAATCGGAATTCAAAACCCAATACAAAGCGTTAATATAAATGCTTTGCTTTGGGACATTTGCAATGGATTTCTTTATTGAAACTAACATGTCGAGAAATGTCAGCTCAATAGATGCTCATTACAACTGTAAATTGACATTTACTAAATATTCAATACGAGCTATTGATAATCAATAGTTTTCTCTATTATGAAGGTAAATTTCTGATCCATGGGATGCCAAAATTATTACAATTGTTCAATGAGATGTCTTTTCAAAAGCATTCTAAATATGTCGCAATTTTGTTACATGTGATAATTTTCCTAATCAAAGTGTTCCCATTAAATATGGAACATCAAAAGGCGCTGTTGGAAATGCCTTCTATTTAACAATCGTTGTGAAATGTTGAGCACTCGCCCCGACGGCACTGCAACAGGGCACGCGAGTACAATCTCAAATTTTTGAGTCATAAATTATTCATGACAAATGAAATTTTGTATGAAGCTGTGAAATTGAATTTAGGAATATAAGAAGTTATAAATAAAGCCGGAAATATTTCTCTTTTTACTATTTTCCACTAATTTGATGGCTCTGAAAAGGGCCGATGGCTTTGTTAGCTAAATTTGAGCAAGTTATTTGCTTATACGGACGAACATGTTTCGTCGGCTTAATGTTTCGTGGCTGGAAACGTTGCTCACTCTTGAAATCTTGAGCGATTTCACTAGTCCAACGCTCGATTAGCAGCTCCTTGGACCAGTAACTCACGGGGCTTCTGGTATTTGTTCCTAACGGGATTGCTTCTTGACCACCAATGCTGATTTTATCACGAGTCAAAATCTTGAAGCGCGGGTCAACAGCTCCTCGGCCGATGAAATTTGCGGCGGCGATCACGATGGCTGGGTGAACGCAAACAAGCGGTGAACCGCAAAGCGAGAATTACTCGCCCGACCGTATTCATAGTTCGACCGCAAATTCTTCCTGTGGACTGCTTTCTCTTCTTCTTCTTGGCGGCGGCAGCGGTGATGGCTTTAACTAAACTTGCGAGCCAATCGGCGAGTGAAAAGCAAATGACGTCAAACTTTATCTAGCACCCCTATCTATAGATTTGCTTGAAATCAACGTTCTCTTTTAAAGCAGTTATTAAACTATTCGGACAGGTATGTGGGATTCAGTAAGTAAACGACATGAACCTTTGATGTATTGTCTTTCGATTGAGGTGCGAATCAAGAAATTTCGTTGAGCCAGAGAAAAGTTATAAACGTTTAAAATATTTCATTCCAACGTAACGCTCTTGGTTTTGAAATTCCAATTTCACTCCTGTTTAGAGAACAAAGACGAAGCTCTACGTCAACAATGTGTTCAAATTGAGCGACCAAAATGTTCAACACCGCACCCCTCAGGTAATATTTAGTCTTCATCTTGTCAATACAATTGAGGTTACAAGATGTCACATCACTTACCAAAGTGAATCCAGATTTTGTAGCTTCTGAATTCTTCCCACTAACAATATAATGGGGGAATAATGATTGGTTGGTTCAGTTTTACGAAAATGCTAACCATGCAATGAATATTTTGGGCCTCGTAGCCTTGCCGTTGATATTTTCAGATATTTAGGCTCACTAAGTTAAGAATGTAGGTCGATTTCGAGTTCAGTTCGGAAAGCTTTTCAATTCGTTGTCCTCTTAAAACAAAAAAACAAATTGTTATTGTGTCTTTTATCACATGAAACGATTTTTAACATGAAAAACGATCTAGTTCAATCATGCATTTGTATAATTGAATAATAGCGCACGTGATGTATCAACGCTGGTTTCTGTTTTTCATCAGTATATGAAATGCATCAAAATTATCGAACATTCTATTCCATTTGCGACTGCCACACCACTCGGAATCTGCCAGGGAAATCGCCTTCAAACATTCATGTGCAGCAATTTCTGACGCCGTTGTTATCCTGGGTCCTCGCGTGCGGCGGCCTTTCAATGCGACGAACTCTTGATAACATGCAAGGTTCACTCAATGTTGTTGGTCAACCACCCGATTCCCGTCCGCATGGGCGTAGCCAGGATTTCTATTACAGAGGGACTTTAAAAGTTTCTATCACGACGTTAAACGATCATTATAGGCAACCTCTGCACCCTTTAGCATTTAACGATAAACTTAAGCGTCCACACTTTTTTTTTCACAGTAAGCAAAAGTGAAGTCAGTCTTGATTCTATTTGATGCTGAGTAACAGGTCCATTTACCGCCTAGGAAAACTCCAGATTGGAAAAGTCTTCGATAGGATAGACTTTCTGTTCACCGGAAATTCTGCCTGGCTAGTCATTGAAACGGGATATGAAAATTTCATTTTCCTCTAAGATTCCCCCAAGATAGATTTCTACCAAACATTTCTTTCAGGGATCACCAGTTTTTTCAAAAAAAAAATTGAAGGCTTTTTTCAAGTCTCACCTCACTTATTCTCAAGATATTTCTTTAGACATTATTTCTGGTTTGTTTTTCTGGGACCCTTCATATTTTCCATTTCAAATGATTCTTCCATAAACCTGCTTCAGAGATTTTTTATTTAAAGTTTTTTTTTTCAAATATATCTCTGAGTAAACTCTGTACATTCCGTACAGAACTCTCCATGATACTTTCTAGATTTAATCATGATTGATTAACATCGACAACTACCGTGCTGCATCAATATCCGGACGCTTAAGAGGCATCATAATGTTGCAACTTAACTGTCGACACTTTATTTGTCTCATCTAATTATAGTGTGATTTTCTACATTTAGTTAGGCTCTAATATCATGAAAACGATGGAAATTTTAACGAAAATCGCAAAATAGCATGTAAAATTCCCGAATATATTGAAGCGTATTTTGGTTTTTAAACCCGGATACATGAATCGATAAGCCGGACACTTATGAATCAAAATCCGGACAGCTTCAATTAAATTGATCATTTCTATATGGAACTCATTTGAATAAACTTTGTATCCAATAGAAAATTACTTTCCCGAGAAACACAGTACTTGCACTTGCTATATCATATACTATAACAGCACAACTTTGGTTATAATTTGATTTTTTTTACCTGTATTCCCTATCTGCAGTTCGATGCGTCATCTATGTTGCAGCGCGACTGAAATAATCATGTGTTTTATCAGTTTTTATGTGCATGATTATTGCCTTATCCCTGATTACATTGGTTTTTAACTTTAAATTTAATTCTTCTACGAATATACTTCACAAATATTCGTTTATACTGCAGATTTATGATGATATCACCTTATGTCCGGCTATATAACCACTGGCTCACTAAGCCGGACAGCATATTTTTGTTCTTAAAATAATTAAATTACACATATAATCACAACTTTCACTTGTAAAACTTTATAATCTATCATCACATTCACCATACCGAACACAACTAGTAGGAAAAACTATCATTTTTCCACATTTTCACGAATGAACCAATGCCGGTAAATTAGTACAAAACTACACAACTAAAACTTGCACGACGTTGGAAAAATGCCGAACTGAAGCTGCGAATTTGTTTTTATATTTAATATTTTGGCAAAGCTTACTAGATTGCAAATTATTGTCATATGGTGCAATTAGATTAAACATATGAATACGTGAAAAAATATTACCAGATAATTGTAGATTTTCATTGTTAAAATAATGAATATTGATAGAGTGTCCGGATATTGGTGCCGTCCGGATTTTGATTCATCACGGTACACCAATTATTATTATTATTATCTTTATTATCGAGATTTTCAGCCATAGGCTGGTTCATCTCTCATAAACTACAAACTACACCAATAATCTAAGAATTTCTTTCAGATCACCAACATTCCTACAGAGATTAATATGAGAATTTCTCTTAAGAATTACTTAGAAACTCATCAAAAATAGTAGCTACAAATTTCGCAAGAGCTTTAAAACATTGATTGAAAGATTTACTCCAAAATTTATATAAATTTCTTTTGTAATTTCTTCTAGAAATACTTACAGAGACTCTTCAATGGATTTCCCTAGGATTTTTTTTTTCTAATATTCCTAGCAGAAGCTTGTGGAGTCCATGAAGCAATATGTTGAAAAATATCCTTTTTTTTCGTTTATCGAGTACAACTTGGATTATGCATTAAATGAAGTCCAGAAAAATCTTTAAAATGATTTCAACTGCTTCTTTGTAAGGATTCCTGTTTGAATATTCTGGGAAAACTTGCCAGGAAAAAAATAATTAATTGCCATAGTATATTTTTGTATTATATCTGACATAAAGCTATACAGGAGAATCTCCTAAACAAATTGTCGAAGATATTCTGCAAACTTCTTTGAAGAAGCTTTAGCAATCCTTGCTTTGGCAATGCTTGAAATGTTCTTAGTGAAATACCTGATCGAATCCTTGAAAAATCTTGGGGGAATCCCTTTGATAATCTTAGTAATTCCTCTTGAAATATCTCAGAATATCATATGGATGTGAGTTGGGTGTAAATTCTTGGATATTTCTGTAAGAATCACTGAAATTGTTCTTTAAGGCGATCTCAGAGGTATGGTTGCATTTCACCATGGGTATTCAGAGAAAATATTCAAAGGAGTAGATATTCATAAATCCCAAGAAAGTTATCAGAAGCAATTTCTAGAGCAAAATTTTGAGGAATAACTAAACAAATCTAAAGAAAAAAAAATCTTAGACGAATACTGGAGGAATCCTTACAAATTTTTCAGTTAGTTCTTTGCTAGAACACTTGAATTATTGCATGGAGCAGTTTCTTGTATTTTGAAGAACATTCTTGCCGGATTTAAAAAAAAATTCCATTACATAACTGCTGGTGGTGTTGTTGATGCATCTTTGGAGAAATTACTCGCCGAGGGACAATTTTCAGAAAAACATCTTGAGGAATTCCAGGTGAAAATTCTGGACAATGTGTAAGATTCACATATTCCCCAGGGATTCCTCAGGACGTTTTCCTTTCGATTGTTAAGAAATTTCTTCAACAATTCCCCAGGGGTTTATTACAGAAATCGCTTCTCGGAGCGTACCTTGAAATCCTCCATGGAGTCGTCATTTTGAAACCTTCCCAGCAAACTAGTTTTTTTTCTGTCGGTCAACCCAATTCCCAATGCCTCTGGCTACGCCCATGCCCGTCCGTAAGGCAACACTCGAATCATAGTAGTTAATAGCAGTGCTTCCCGGGCACCACAAAGGGAATTAATCCATGCTCACACCAACACCGATAAGAGAAACAACATTGTTACGAAACTGGCCTCCACGAGTGCAGAGGCTCGTCCTTACCGTGGAATGGGGGGATATCAAGATATTCATGTGGCCACGCTGGGCGGTGATTCCAATCCTGAGAGCGGTGGTGGCGACAATCGGACTAGACACAAGCTACTCACGTATTCATATTACCAGGAAAAAGGTAGAATATGCCAGCGCCCCACAAAGGGGCATAATTATGGTTTGTGTTATTTTTTTTAGTGTTTGCTCCGTACCGATCCCCTTCGATTGGTCGAAATGCTCAACATTGAATCGGCGAAGTGTATACCGGATTTCAAAGTCCGCGAAACAATTGTGAATGGGAGGAGGGTGACGTGATGTGCCACAATGCAAGTTATATTCACCCCTTGAATTTCTTGAAGTTTGGGTAACATAGCTCCACCCACTCATATTACGACATAGGCTTTGGTCAAGTTCCAAACAGCATTACTCATCGATTGCATGTGGAGTGTAGGACCCACTTCTCATCAAGAATTTGCAATAGAATTGGAAAATAATATAATTGGCATGCAAGGTCCTCCGAATAATATTGTACGACGGAAACACCCCACTCAACAACAGTCCATCGAGTTAGGTTGGAACGATAATTATCGCACACGTTGCGAAACGTCCAACAAACTGACAGGTTCTACGTTTAGCGTGTGCGTGCAGAACTAAACTGGGACCATATATATTCACGGCAAAACTTTTAATTTTTTTTCGGTTGAATCAAAATATCGCGGTTTTGTCGCGTTCCTAAATTGTTGGACAAATTTTACACAACAAATGCGTTAAATGAAAAAAATATATATGCATACCAGAAAGAAGCTCAAGTTAGACAATATGAACATTTTTGGTGGAACATTTTGAGTAAACAATTTTCATGTGCAAAATATTAAAATTATAAAAATTCACTCCGATTGTCATATAAATTCCCCAAATTCGGAAAATTTCGTGGCTTCTGCGAAAACGCAAATTTCTATTGTCCCTTTTCATTAATATTATAGAAAACATTACATTTGTGTGTTATCTCTATCTTTATATCATTATTATATAACTATCACTCCAATTTATTCTTCTCGATGCTGTAAGGACATGAGCTATGCCGTTTCTGACTGAATTAATAGAATTTTCCAAAAGTATACATTATCTGGGGACTGAATTAACCCGTATAGGCCTGTGTGAAAGCAAAAATACTGAAAACCTCACCGCTCAGAGAATTCTTAACGGATTCAAATGATTTTTTGTGAGTTCACTGGCCAACATATCTAGTTTTTAGAAATGGCCAGAGGAACTCGGAATTATTCATGTGGCCGGAGTTATTCCGGTGGGTCACTGGGTCAAGTCAGGTAAAAAAGGGTTAGTTTTTGGGACATGCCAAGTTACCTCTATTTATTTGCAATGACAATCATTTTAATTTGCATAAATCATTAAGATCTGTTATTCAACATTATAAATGAAGGGTTTTGAACCGTTTAAAATATACCGGATGTGGCCATTCGGACGTAATGCCGGAAGAACTGACCATAGATTTTTTGGATACTAAACCGTTTCAATACTCAAAAAATTGAAATCAAACGTAATTGTGCACTAAAATGCATTCACATAAGCTTGGCACAGATGTTCAGATACAAATTGGCCACTTTTTCGTAAGTTTGAGGCGTCACGGGACCCGAAAATGGTCATTAATAGGAATAATCAAATGCAAAATTCATAGTTATCCAATTCAATCGTTTCTCAAAAGGTTTACACTGATGCAATTTTCTCAAAATTCCGTCATGTAGTGGCCATATTATAACCGATTCCGGAAATTATCTGTGGCTTGAAGTTTGCCTACCTCCAGGGGCACAAACGCACAGTACCCATCTCACCTGACCTGACCCAGTGATGCACCGGAATAACTCCGACCACAGAAATATTTCCGCGTTCCTCTGTCCACTTCCAGAAACTAGATATGTGTGCCAGTATACAGACAAAAAATCATTTGAATCTATTGAGAACTCGCTGAGCGGTGAGGGTTTCAGATTTTTTTCTTTCACTCAGGCCTATACGGGTTAATAGAATTTTCCAAACGTGTACATTATCTGGGGACTCAAACTGTCGTAGCGGTGAACTCGCAGCTTTCAGCAAGTCCAAGCTGGGTTTGAACTTCGCTAGATCCCATGCAAACCCTATAGGTTATCTTTGCGTCTATCAAACGAAATACATATCCCAAAACGGCAAAAGGCCTGGCCATCACTGAGCAGATATTAACTTGAATTAAATCCTATATGCCAAACATCGGTCATGGAATAATTCACAAAGTAATTCCAACGGCAGAGATTTATTTGAAGTTTGCTCCGTTCAAATTTGACGATTTGAATTTGGGATCAAAATGTCCCCAAAACACATACAATGTAACTTTTTTCGCACAGACAGGTTAATTGAAGGAAAACAAGTATAAAATAAAATCTGGATCACTTTTAAAACGAATAAGCTGAGTTCCCTAGTAACATCTTCAGCAGAACAACAGTTTATTCAGCTAAAATATACTCATTTCAGCTGACTAAGTTGTTAGTCAGCAACAGGACGCATGTTCAATGACGCCATCTGGATGAGAAACATGCAAAGAATTTCGATAATTCCGGTTGTTAAGAGAGCATCGAGGTGACTTAAGGCCGATTTTA
>NW_018736637.1:0-76630 GCF_002204515.2 Aedes aegypti
AATGGTTTTCAGTCACCAAGATACAGAAAGACATTCAAATGTAGTATACAGTTGTAATTTGTTTACTTGTTTATTGTACGATTTGTCCCTATTTTATTTTGTAACATTGCGCCAAACGTGGGCCCAATTTTTAGTTTTTTTTTAATGAAATCACGTCCAAAAAATGTTTAGTGCTGCTTACTCAAAAGAAACCAAGGATGGTTGTCAATAATATGTGATTAGGATGTGTTCTATCATTCTTGAAAATTACGATCAGAAAGGAAACTGCCTTTGTTACTATGCAAAAAATGATCAAACCAAACCGGGGAGAGAACCTGATTCACGATAAATCCTAACATTCTGGCAAACAACTTTATTTTCGTCAGTGAACCAGTTGTTGCTCCCCATCATTAACCATCTCGGAAGCGATCCAAACGTTTTAGACAGCCAATTTTGAATAATTAAATAGATATCTTCCAAAACTGCGTGCATACCGCCTTCCACTACTGAATCGTTTGGACAAAGTGCTTCAATGCGTACGAACAGGAACTGGAAACCGGCAAAACGCGCAGAACCCCGAATCACAAACACAAACCGATGACTATGCGTGAAAAATCGTTCAAGACTTCCTTCGCGACGGAGAGCAAGTGTCACTCCTTCATACATCACCACAGTCAGCAGCATGTTGGCGGCAGATTTGCTTCCTCAACAGCACTTGAGAGGTGACAATCACACGATTTCACACTTTTTTTGTGGCGGCGGCTAATTTTGACACCATCCGTTTCGGATTGTACCGTGATCCGTATCTCTTGACATTTTGGGAATACCTGCTTTGAATCATTGATACGGGGTAGCCTCAGCGCCTCTCGTGCGTCGTACATATTTGGTAGGCTGATTGGCACTTGGCATGTGCTAAGTATGTCGCACGTCTTCGTCGCGGGGATCTACCGTAACGCGCAGGGCTGGTAGCGACTATGACTTCTTGAAAGCATCTACAGTGATCCCTCCATGAGTCGATGTTCCATGACTCGATATCGACTCATGGAACCATACTAAAAACAAAATTTCATGGTTACTATGATGGTCCCTAGAAGCAGCTTTCCAAAGGATTGCTGTTCCATAACTCGATATTTCCATGAGTCGATGGTCCCTTCAATATCGACTCATGGAGGTTTCACTGTATATAAAAATGTCTGAACAAATATATAATACAATTACTGGAGGTAGTTGCGTGGGGTTTCTTGACGAAAATACCTAAAGGAATTGCCAAGAAGCGTTTTCGAATACCTTGCAGAAGAAATTTCAGAAGAAATCATTAGAAGAATTCCTGAAGCTTTTCTTCATAGATTCTGAGATGGAGCTCCTGAAAAATATGGATAAAAATTGCATAAGAGTCACTGAAGATATCCCTGGAGCCTCTATCATTTACACCTTATTTTATTCCTTTGATGGAAAAAATGACTTTAGAGATCACTTTGGTTAAAAAAAATACAGCCTTTCCATTATAAACAGAGGCTTCTTAGAGACTTGTATTAAAACAGTGGCCAAGTCTCTAAAAAGAGACCTGCTACCAGCCCTGCCGTAACTGGGTTCCGCATTGTAGTTTTTAACCTTTTGATCGGAGATGAACTTCGGTTTTAGGTAAGTTCAAGTCAATGGTCGGTGAAAACGTACACGCCTTTTTGGATGCTCAATCTTTGCGAATGATTCTCAGCACACGGATTACACCTGGTAAAGCGATTCACCCTCATCATCGTAGTCATAAAACCTTCATCTTTCATTACGCTCCCTGTTGGCCCCTGAGCTCGCGACGGCTAAACGAGAAAGTGAATAAAAAATTGCCTCTCAATCAGCCGCGACGCGACAACTTAACTTGCCTGCCTACAACCTACAACTACACCGTGATACTTAGCACCTATACCTCTATTCAACCATAAAAGTTTTGCACGCTGTTCGAAGCCAAGCAAGACACACTCTGCACGGTGACCCCAATTTTGGTGGGGCCTCTGACAAAACAACAATGTGTATAGTCGACGTCGCCTGGCAAAACGATCAGCTGGTTGATTGCCGGACTCGTATGCTGCCCATAAAAGCATAACTGTCCCTTGTGAACACATGAGACACTTTTTGTCATCGCATTGTTCATGGTTAAATATTCTAGACAACCAGAATACACGTATAACAAAACCATCTTTTGCGATATACGATGCTTATATGTGCAAAGATTCCGCATAAGCTGTCATCAAAAGGCCTTATACGTATAAAAGTGGAGGCGATATAGGTGCATGTTATATATGTTGAAAAATGGCATACAATGCGAGTGAATTGATTTTTATTGTGAAATAATTTTTAAACTTATGCGACTTAAATCATGACAACAAAGTTGATCTGACAGCTGCTGCGAATTGATTCGACTTACTTTGTACGTATATACGGAACGAAATAAAATGTTCTGATATACTCGGAAAATAGCGTTTTATACGAGGACACTCATGAATCAAACGATTTCAATTACCGTTTTGTGCGGGTGTGATTTACACAAGTAAACGACTTTCTATATAAAATTCTCATGCGACTTCTGGATGTATAACTTTGCAGTTGATACACTATGTTTGTAAATGTTATGCAAAATTATGAAGTTTGTGCAGTTCCAGTATGAAAAATAAAGGCATAACAGTCTCTATATGAACTTTCAACCCAAATAGCAACTGCAAAATGTGAATTGTGTTAAGTTCAATATTTTTGGCTGATCACCAAAAGCAAAAAAGTTATTTGTGTGTTTGTGCTAAATGAATATGCAATACATAAATGTACCAGAAAAGTATGAATATTCAGTGAAAAGACAAACTTCAAACCTTAAGCGCTATTTTTCAATGCCTGTTTTTTCCCAAATGGGACACTTATGCTTTCATGGGCAGTATGGTGTGTAGGACGTTCGGGCAAGAGTACGTGTACGGCCAAACCAAACAATTGCAAAAAGTCAATCGCCACGACCGACGACAGCAGGGAGGGAGGACGTCGACAACTATTCAGTCCCAGGGATCAGTTGGGGAATTTCCCGAAATGCACCCGAGTGAAAACGAGTCCAATGGATATATAAAAAAACGGTAACTGTTGTTCTTTTCGTATGGATAAATTGTGGAATCGATTAAACAAGCTACTGCGAGACGTACGATCGACTCGTAAGGTGGAGTCAGTGAAGATGAGAGGGTTGGGCTGTAAGTTTTTGAAGGTTGTGAGTAGGTGGTGGTCTATTTGTTTAATGTACGGGAATGTCGTATAGCTTACCAGATATAGGTCATCCTGTATGAAAACCATAGGCACAACTACTGGGGGTGCAAGGGTTGCCGTGTGGGCCTAGAGGTTATTAAAAATTCAGACAGAATATTGACATTTTATAGAACATATGCTGATATTATAGTATAGATTATAGTATAGATGAGATTTCTTTGATGGTATGATGCGTTATGCATGGCCCTAGGCTGATCATTTGAAATCTGATAATTCTTCTAACAAGGATCTTCCAAGAACCTCTCTCAAAAGAAGTTCATTAAGATTTTTCAAATACTCCATTAAATTTCTTGTCAACAACCTATCGATCATTTTACAATTTATCTACATTCTACTAAGTGTCTGCTGGATATCTCGGGTCCATTCAGATGAAAATGTCAAGAAGAACTGACCAAGCAGCTTTTATAAGACTCCAGCTCATTTTTTTATAAATTCCCTCATATTTTAAGCATGTCTCAAAGATAGGAATCTACCTTATCTTGTGAGGAATTCGATAATAATAGGTTGAAGTAATGTTAATAAACTGAAGCATAACTTCGCTAATAATTTTCCAAGAAAGCTGTCATGGGATTTTCATTGAGATCCAGATCTAGATCTAATCAGAAGTAAAAGTTTTGTAAAATCTAACAAATATTTTCCCAGGGGTTCCAAACATATTTTCACATCTCTCATCAACGTCTGACACTGATGCATTGAATCGAAGTTTTGGAATTTTAGGCGGGAATATCGTCTTGGTGAACATATCCAAGCAGAAACGCATAACCAGCACTTATACAGTGGGGGACCGAAATCCATACTTTTGCCCTATCGGTCGGGCAAGAGTTCAAATCTAGTGTGGAACAAAATTTCGCTGCCTGAAACACAAAATATGGCAGGCATACTTTACACCAGCCATGAACTTTTGTTTGTAGAAAAATACACACTAAATTTTCATCAAAAAACATCCAAAACACAATATGTTGGCACAAACATTGCAGAAGTCGCTCTTATTTGATTTTGAAGCACGATCAAAGCAAGCGAAGAAAAACATCCCATCCGTTGCGGTCCATGATCGGAAATTTTGCCCAAGTTGTAACAAGTCTGATAAACAGGAGCAACGAACGAGAGCTCCAAAGAGAGAACCATGATGAAATCCATTTTTCTCGCTTGTTTACCGTTGGTGGTAGATGTTTTACTTTACTGACACGAAAAACAATCCCTTATTAAGCTTGCTTAGAGGGGTTTCATCATGCACTGCTATCCTCTCGATCCGTTCAAAGTTGTAGCAGTATACGACAAACAGTCTCTCATAATATGCTGCATATTATGATAGTTACAGAGAGCGATACGTAAGAGATTCTCTCAACTTTCTCAGGATTTAATTCCTGTTTTTGTATCATACAATCATTAGAAATCAGGCTTCCGAATTCTCACTCACTCTCACGATAATGGATTTATCCCTCAAAGCAATTTTCAGCGATAAGCTGCCTTGCGATTTTATCCGTCCACAAAACGAAGCGAAAATAGATAATTACACATTTCCGCAGCTGTGAGTGGTTTGTTTTCTCTTTCTCCGATCCATGGAGAACTTTTCCTGTATCCATAGTCACGAGCAGCAGTTGCTTTTATGCACCAAATAAACCACACCTCACGTCAAGTTGGTGTGGTAGCATGAATAGCGTGCACGCATCGCGGTTGTTTTTAGCAATGTTCTAGGATCGAATCCCGTCGCCGGCACTAGTTTTTGTTTATCCCCATAGTGATAATTCTCGGGAGCAGTTGGTGAGCGAAATTATGATGGAGTGAAAAATAAATTATCCCTAGAGTGTAGTGATTTTCGGTTATCCTTCATTGTAGCTCCAGGGAAAATTAGTGTGAGCGATAAAAGATGTTCACGTGAGGAAGAGATAAAAACATTCTCCTTACGTGCGAAAAATCGTAGATTTCGCATCATTGATACGAAAATTCAGAACCCTGTTAGAAATACTTCAGTAGTCCAGGTATTGACTACACCTCAATTGGATTTAACTAATTATATTGTTCAAAACAATCGAAAATACCTAAATGAGGTATTGAGGGCTGCTTGAAGTATTAGAACACTACTACAGTGCCTTACCGATTTAGGCAACAAGGCGTGAATTTTATGTTGCCAAATCAGAGAGGTTGATTAATTTATAGCGGTGACCACTTGCAACTGTTCTAGAGCCGAAACGTGCAGCTTCAAGGAAAGACCTTATTGAAATAGCTGGTTTCGAATACGGGATCGGTCAAGATCGTGCTGGGAATTTTTTACGACTCTTTTAATTGCCTAATTTTGGTAATCAAGTAACAGGTGTGTCAAGTATGCAAAAAAAAGGTGGGACAACTTTAAGTTGAAAACAGTGGGAGCTTTCATAAATTATCGCGCTGCAATCAGTGTTTGTTTGTTTTATTTTTTCTGTCGGATCTTGGCATTTTTGATTTTTTTTTAACACTGGAACAACGAAACTGCCAGAATAGTTCGCACAACAAGGTAGAAAATGACGATTTTTGTAACGAGAGTCGTAAATTTACTTAGAGCTCTGTACCAAGTTGCGTACAACATATTCTTGCATTTTTTGGATTTCAATTGTTGAATAACCATGAAGACATTGAATTATTTTAACATATTTTTCAAATTTCACGTGACAGATTGAACTCCCTGTAAGTTTTATTAACAGGTTACTGTAAACTCAAGAAATAATTTATAACAAATAAATACATAAGTATTTGCTGATAAAATTCCAAACATTGTTGATAGAAAAACTTCTTGAGGAATTCTAACAATTTTAAAAGAAAAAAAAAGAATTGAAGGAGCAATTGTTATAAAAATGCATTAAGGCAATTCTAACGTTACTAATATCCCAAATCCGAGAAAATTTTCGTTAAATGTTTGGATGGAACGAATTTATTGAAAAAATAAATCGTGATGAGAATCTGTCGTATTGGCGAAATTTTTAGAAAGGTTTCTGAATGATATGGTGGATGAATTAGTTGATTTTAAATGCAATTTTGGCACATTTATTGAAAATCTCAGAACAATGTGCAATGGGCTGCTAGAGAAATTCATGGCTGGAATGTCCAGCAAAAGAGTCTCCTCCCAAGAACTTCGAGAATTGTTGCTTCTAGTAGAATCAACAACGGCACAAGTACGGATAAAAATTCCGACCTCGCGTCTAAGTGATTTTTTGTAACATTAATGGAGATGAATTCGTAAAAGTAATGTCAGATATAATGCGGTAACAATTTGAGAAATTGTAACGAGCATTCTCTTCTTCTCGCAGAACACTGGGTGAACTCAAACTTTCATTGTCATGTGCAGTAAAAGTTTTAAGGTGAAATTCACGAATTGGTGAGATGCCACTATTTACCTGTTGCAAGGATATGATCAAAACAACTCTCGACTGTTCGAAAAAACATCAATCTGGTATAAATGCGACGCAAAGAAGGAAATCTCATAGATGTCATCTGTTTCCGTAGAATTTTTAACAAGAACTTGTGAATCACTTTTAGAATAGTTTCATGATTGAATCCTATATTCACCCTAAAACCCTAAAATTCTGCCGAACTTACTATAAATAGTTCTGCTAAAGTTTCTCTTAGATTTCTGCTAAGCTCTTGCTGAAATTTCTCCAGAAACATCTAAAACAAAATAAAAGCTTACAAAAGAACGTGAAAACATTTCCAGACTTTCGGCAAATTTTTTGAATCATGAAATACGTTTAATTCAATAAATTAAACTATGTAGCAATAATCAATACGGGTTACATGCTTCAAGAAATCTCCTAAAGATAAGCAATAATTTTGGAGAAAATAAGCTCTACGTATAAATATGTTTCAAACTACCCTTCTTTGCTCGCAATGTTCACCACTATTTTCAGTTTGATTTATTTTTACATTGTTTTAAGTCAAAATGGTAAGTTCCGGTACTAAATAATCAATTACAAATATTTATCAACGTGTTGCCAACATCGGGGAGAAATTGTTGCCGAAAACGCGTGTTTCTCAAATCAGGGGTAGACAAAAGTGGGTATTGCCAAAATTGGGAAGGTACTGTATTGAAAAATTTAAATTCTACATGTAAATCGGACATATATTACTTAAGTTTAGGACTAGAGGAAAAGCACTAATTCTCAATCTAATCTGTCCCAATTTTCGATACAAAGTAGGCCAAAATCGTATAAATGGGTCGAAAATTAGTGCTAGGCCGAAAATTGGTGCTTTTACCCTACCTATTCGAACAGGGAAAGAGCGCCAATATTCAACCTAGTGCTAATTTTTGACCCATTCCTTAGCCTAGTGATTAGAGTCCGCGGCTACAAAGCAAAGCCATGCTGAAGGTGTCTGGGTTCGAATCCCGGTCGGTCCAGGATCTTTTCGTAATGGAAATTTCCTGGACTTCCCTGGGCATAGAGTATCATCGTACCTGCCACACGATATACGAATGCGAAAATGGCAACTTTGGCAAAGCAAGCTGTCAGCTAATAACTGAGGAAGTGCTCATAAGAACACTAAGCTGAGAAGCAGGCTCTGTCCCAGTGAGGACGTAAATGCCAAGAAGAAGAAGAAGGTTTACTTTGTATGGGAATTCGAAAATTGAACAGAATTATTGTAGGTCGAAATCAGTTTGGCGTTTGTGAAATATGAAGGAGGTATTATTTGAGTTATTTTACCTCTTATGCAGAGCTCTTTAATAGCTAGTAAGTATTGGCAATTCTCTGAGATGAAATATTTTAGATAAGTATATTTCAGCAATTTTCTTGCTCGGGCCAATAAAATGACCAAAACACTTCTTTCTGTTATCTTTTTGAACTCTTATATTGGCCTTCCCTTCTAGAGCTTTGGTCAAAATTTAAGTTACATCGTTACATAAGAGGAACATTTTATTCTTTCCAATTTGTTATTTTCTGGTTAAGTCATGTTTGTTCAAATCAATGAAAATATTTAAATTACAACATTGTTAACATAAAAGGACAGCAATTTGGTTTCTATTGTGTAGAATTTCAACCTGTCAATTATTTTATAAAAAGGATATGATGTCGGATAGATCCTTCGAAAAAATCACTTCTCGGAGCGTAATTGTTTAAAGCAGTGTTTAGAATATTGCCTGTGTGGATAGAAACAGCCCATTAACAAAGATAGTCCAAGAACTTCTATATACTTTTTTAGATTGGAACTTTTCAATCTACATCTTCCTTTCAATCCACTCCACAAACTGTAAAATCGTAATGTTTTATCGCCTCTTTTTGAGAAATTGTCACTAGTGATAGCTTCATAGAAGAGAGCTCTCAGTTAATAACTGTGGCAGTGCTCATAAAAACATGGAAGCAGGCGTTGTCCCAGTTGGAACTTAATGCCAAGAGAAAGAAATCTACTCCCTTACCTATGGAATGCATTTTGCATTGAAATGTATTTTTATTTATGTTTCAGTAGTTAATGGCCCATAGTTTGACTCTCCATAGAGCGTTACGTGATTTGTGAGTGGTGCTATTTGTTTGTCACGCAACTATTATATGTGACGCTACCATGTTACGTCCTCGTTTTTATCAAAATCTCGCGATACGCAACATACAGTATTGCACAAAACATTCGAAAGTTTTTTGATTTTAGACGAACCGTTATTACTTTGAAACTCGTGATTGTAAAAATCACCCAAAAATATATATTGAAATTCAAGTGCATGTCTAATGTGCTGTGGAAATTTTTTTAAATCGGTCCATAAATAACTGCGATCTAGCATACCAAATTTGTTCTTTTTGTATGGAAAATTGAACAAGTTGTAAATCGTTTATCCAACACTGCAGTTAATGAAAAATCCCTTTCGTGTTACATCAATTCTTCTATGGCATTGAAGCAAAACTAGTAAATAGCATTTCTACTATCAATTATACAGTGAATGCACATTTCATTATTACTAGTGCAGACAAAGTATTTGCTGATATGACATAAAACTGTGACATGAATTAGAGCTTTAACATCAGTGCAAATTATAGAATTCTGCTATAACTGTTACAAACTCCGTAAATTCAGTGCGGACTGTTGAAAAATGGCAAATTCACCAAACAGGTATGAATATGATTGCAGGTTAGTTGTGCCATTCGTTATTACCACATGATTTATCATTTTTATTTGTTTTTTTCAATTTGTTTACCTGTCATCAGAAAATCGCTCTCTTTCCCTCCTTCGGGAAATCTGGAAACAACGGTGCCAGTACCTGTCAAAGTTGACAGATAACTGACAATTCATACATTTCGAGAAAATCGAGCTTGAAAGTTGTGAAAATATATCAAACTTAAACATGTTTTTCCCAAGGTTTTGGCTGCAGGGGAAGCAGTGTAATAGAGTTTAACGTAAGAACGGACATTTTGACAATCTATTGATAAATTGCAGTGAAATCTACAAAAAACATAGGATAGGACGTTTTTATCAAAAATGTGTACATAGGATGAATCACATAGGTCCTTTTGTTTCAACAATGGCGCTCTGCACAAAAATCATTCGGTCTGTTTCACTCCTCTGTGAAATTAATAAATAACAAGGCCAGTAAACGTCAAAATCCCATGCAAAATCAAAACAGTGCAGAGTCCAATGGACCAGTGCACGAGTTCACCCGTTAACGTTTGAGCGGTGCCGTGACCATGGCAACGAGTGAATTTGGCACCGCTCAAACGTCAGACTAGTGATCTCGTGCATCGGTTCATTGTTACATTGGACATTCACTTCGGTCATTTTGTTTCAGTTATAGTACACAGCAAGCTTGAGTGTTCTAGTGCTGCAAAACGATTGCTTTTTAATGACAATCTCGATTTGTTTACATGTCTTACGTTTTGGAAAGTTACGCGAGAAATGCATTTTTATGGTTTAACTTGTTTTTACATAACAATCAATAGACCGCTTTCAACCAAATGGTTTGTCATTTGAAGTAAAAAAAACTAATGCTATCAGTCGAAAAAATCCCCATAAAAATCGATACCTATTTAACCATTACCATTAGTGAAATAATAACTAATTTACCATAAAAGATAGCAAGTAGCAATGATCCTCAAAACATGTAGTTATGGTAGTTAAACAACTTTGTAGAAGCCATAAACAATGTTCATAATGTTAGATTAAAATTTTGATTTTTAGGGGGTTTAAGATAAAATGAGAAAATGAGATAGAAATTTGGTGTCTTCGACAAATATTCAATTAACCTGTGCTACAACTTTACTGAAGACAACAACCGTCTATCTTAATCATGCCACACAAAAATATTTTTTTATTTCACAATTAGGAGAATAACCTGGCCTCTAGTGGCAAAAAAAGCGCTTTTACAAATCCAGAAACTTCTCTGAACAAACTATTCCACTAAAATCAACGCTTTAGGCGCTATGTTATTTCGATGACGAAATCGGCAAAAAAAAACCCTGTGCATTGTAGTTCACAAACCCATAAGGAAATCGCCATGATTAAGTTGTCTCAACAGCGTATTCTGGTACGAGATTTCACGAAAGTTGTGATAAGGCTCCCCCTTAGGCATCTGCAAGCACTCATTTTCCGAATCAAAGCTAGATATTTGAAGAAATCGGTTGAGGCGAGTACTTATAAGAATCTTTAAAAGAGTTCCTTGATCGTTCTTCGAGAATAAAACATAATGATGGAAAATTTCTCCCAAGAAAAGTTTATGGGAAAATGTCTGTAGAATTCCTTGGCAGAATATTTGGAAAAAATATTTGAAGGAGGCCTGGATTTATTTCAAAGGTTATATTACTAGAAAAAATATTGATGGAATTTATTTCGAAGAAATTTTAGACGATATAATTAAATCCTTCATAGTGTTATGTTTCATCAAAAAAATAGAATAACTATTCAATAACGATGCAAAGGGTGCAAATTCTGGCTACGACCATGACAAAGCGAGTGCAGTTACGAAAATGATAATTGATGTTTTTGAGGTTTTCCTTCTACTGGAAGCAAACCACCGTGATGAACTTAGGTGGGGTATTTTTGTGGTCCATATTTCAATTGCACTTTACAAAAAAGTTTGACAAAAGGAAATGACTCTGAATACAAAAAGAAGTCATTAATCCACCACAACCACCTTGGTCGACATTTCAAAACTCGCCACATGGTGGGTACCGCTGCGATTAGTCTTTGTGGTTTAAGATATCCACATCGCCACAGCGAGAGATGCCTCCCACAAAGTATTGCCGGGGCTCCTCCAAAGCCAAAACACATGTCTCCGGCACGCATAAATTTGTGTGCAAAATTGTCCTCCTCTACGCCGGAGTTGTCGTCGATGAAGTCTGTTTCCGCAGGCAACATTAGGGTAGAAGCACTGGTTTTGGGCAGCTAAGACAACAAGTGTTTCTAAAACATATATGAAGAGCCCTATATGTACTGGAAATACGTAAAATGGAAGCTAAGGATTGATTATTATACATGAATAATATTGGTTTTGAGCGGAAACCTTTTTTTTGCGTTTAAAAACTAGTTGGCCAATATAGACCACCATAACCACTTTCGGACGGATATATAACTTCAGTTTATGAATTCGCCAGACACATTGATTACCCTAGCCAGATTAGGTGTTTGTCTGTTGAAACTATAAAGTAAATGAACATGAAGGGTTCCATGCCCGTTAGTTTGCATTTTTAGGCTGATAGGGCTAACACAGGGTATGTCAGCTGTACTTTAGCCCTAAATTAGAACGTAGGTCGAAATATTATGCTTTTTGGTTACTTGGGTACGGCAACAACTGGCGACATGACCAAAACCGGTGTTTCTACCCTACCCGGCGCTGGTAACAACCACGACAATTTATGCAATTTTCTGCCGCTAAAACCAAAACAACTGTTGAATGCTTTATGATCTGGTGCTGTTTTTTTTTTGCATTCGACGATGGATTTTGCTGTCGGTTGTTCTTCTCTTTGGGTGGGTGCGTGCGTGCATTGTCTCCTACTGCTTTGTCTTTTGCCATTTTGCCAACAGACGAACACCACATAACCGATGCGATGGGAAACAACCATATCCCTTACCGTCCGTCCGTCAGTTCGTCAAACCACCGAAGTTGCGTTTTGAATATTGATTTGCGTGTTCGGTGCAGCAGTTTGCGGTAAAATTACACTTCTATAGAAAATTGAAATCGGATTTGGTTTTGCCGGGTCGAACCCGAACACTTGGGTGATGCAGGGATCGAAACCGTGGCGTGAAATGCCTTTTGTCCCATGACAGCCATCATAGCATGAAAGGAAATGCAAACGCTTTCGTGAAATTTGTCTTTGGATTAATATCATGGCAATCGAATCTTCGTGGTTTTTCAATTGAGTCTTAAAATTTTTAATGAAATCTTGTTTTTATTTAATAACACGAGAAAGCATGTTACTGTAACTACTTTAGCAATTTTTCCCGCTCAAATAATGGCTATATCATGTTTAAACTTTAATTTAAAAATTTGGTCCATAAATGAACCTTGACACTGTTGATCATGTTTGACGTTCGCTTAGTCGACAAAAACACCACAGGGGTTTTAGTTCGACCACTGGGGTTGTTCCTATCTGACATTTCGTAAGGGACACGTAAAACAAAATACACCCAAAATATGAGTTTAAGCCAAAGGATGTGACAAAATCTAAAAAAAATGTTTTTTGGGCTTAAACCAACGAAAAACATTAGAAAATTGAGTAAATATGTGTTTTTGGCCTAAACTTAAGCGTTTGGCACTAAAATTGGGACAGGGCTTTAGGACCCTATTGGATGACCACTTTGGTACTTTGGACAATGCAAATGATTTTTTTTCCAAAAATTCTATTTTTTGCAATTTGAAGAAATGTTTCTGAATACGTGTGAAGGATGAATAATTATTAAGTCAAAGATTCCTCAGAATATTCTCTCGTAGATTCTTCGTACACCGTCCCTTGGGATTTGTCTAGGAATTTATAGACGTTTCTTCCTGGGATTTCCAGAAGATTGTTTTTGCTTTTTCCGAAAGCTAAAATTCTTTCAGAGATTCTTAAAAATATTGCTCGAGTTTTTTTTCCAATAATTGATCCAGAAATCACAACACATTTTCCTCAACAAAATCCTTCAGGGAGTTCTTATTCAGGGAGTTCTTATTCAGGGAGTTCTTATTCAGGGAATTCTCTAAGAAGTTGTCCAATGACGTTTCTAGTAACTTTTTCGGTGGTTCAATAATAAGGTAGGGTGATGTGCTAGTATCCATCGTATTAAGCATTGGTCAGTGAGAACTGCAATTTTCCCAGTATTGCAGTGAATGATGCTGATACAATCCGATGCCAAACAATTCTTTCTCAAAACGGCTTTAGCATTGTTCAATAACATTTTGATAAATCTTGATCTCTTTTTGGAAATAATGCAAAGAAAATGCATCTTACCGTATTCTCAGTCCGTCGTATCGTTTTCAACTCCGTCGCAAACAGTTCGCAGATTCGTCTCACAGCTTACGGCTCACTGTGTGTATTGAATGGTTAAAACACAACATATCAACGCTAATAAAATGTTTTACTAGAATATATAGATCTACGGGCATCTCCCTCCATTCCTTCAGCATGATGGAATATACTAATTTCCTTCAAAATTAATTGTTCGTCATCAAAATTCAGCACAAACATATTCACACAATTCCTTTTGACCATACAATAATGGCATTTGCTCACAGTACAGGACAACACAATCAAAGGAACCGTATTTTTACGTCGAGCGTCGAGAAAAAAACTTTTTTTCTCAGTACGACGGATTGAACTTTGTTTACATTTTCAATTATACGCGGCGGTTGAGGAAATTTCGTAAAATTTGGTGATTTTTGAAGTTTTACGGCGTGTGATTGGAATGAAATCCTTCAGTGACGAAGTACGAAGGTTTTCCCTAGTGAAAATAAGTTCCGCGGAGAAGTAAGTCACCCACGGGGGCGGAAGAAACTTGTGTTGGAAAGTGGTGTGGCTCAGTCGATCGCTAAGCATTTTCTCAAATCGTGTTCGTCCATGCGATTTCGGCGAAAAAGTGCAAAGTGGATAATTGAACTGAAGTTTTTACCGAAATACAGTAGTTTTATTGCATTTTTGGTGTACAGTGTACAAACCATAAAGCTTTCACAAAATTACACTTGGATAATGAATCTATGTACCGGTAAGTTTGAATATCGCCGTAGTGGAACATTTAAAGTTTGATACGACGAATAATAGCGCTTACGACGAAGTAGAACAAACCCTATCAACTCAGTTTTAAGACAAAATTCCTGTCCTTCTATTCAATTTTCTAGAAAACAAGTTTCACCGGCAAGACAAAGGGTAGGAAAAATTATTCCTCTCTTGCCTGTCAAAATGGCCTGAGTACTATTGTCAAACTTAGTGAGATTGTTTATTGGAGCAATGAATAGTAGTCATCCCGTTGGGTTGAAACAATGGTTTTCAGTCACAAGAATACAGAAGAATTACAAAATGTTAGTATACAGTTGTAATTTGTTTACTTGTTTATTGTACGATTTGTCCCTATTTTATTTTGTAACATTGGCGCCAAACGTGGGGCCAATTTATTAGTTTTTTTTTAATGAAATGCACGTCCAAAAATGTTTAGTGCTGCTTATCAAAAGAAACCAAGGATGGTTGTCAATAATTGTGATTAGGCAGATGTGTTCTATCATTCTTGAAAATTGATCAGAAAAGGAAACTGCTCTTTGTTTACTATGCAAAATGATAAACCAACGGGAGAACTGATTCGCGATAAACTCTAAACATTCTGGCCAAACATTTATTTTTGTCAGTGAACCTAGTTTGTTTGCATCCTCATTCAACTCTCGGAAGCGATCCAAGTTTTAGACAGCAATTTGATAATTAAATAGATTATCTTCAAACTGCGTGCATACCGCTTCATATGAATCGTTTTGGACAAAGTGCTTCAATGCGTACGGAACAGGAACTGGAACGGCAAACGGAGAACCCGAATCAACAAACACAAACGATGACTATGCGTGAAAAATGTTCAAGGACTTCTCGGGAGAGAAGTGTCACTCTTCTCACATACCAGTCAGCGCATCTTGGCGGCAAGATTTGTTCCTCAACAGATTGAGAGGTGACAAATCCACGATTTCACTTTTTTTGTGCGCGGCTAATTTTGAACATCGTTTTGGATTGTACGTGATCCGTATCTCTTGACATTTTGGGAATACTGCTTTGAATCATTGATACGGGGTAGCCTCAGCGCCTCTCGTGGTCGTACATATTTGGTAGGCTGATTGGACTTGGCATGTGCTAAGTATGTCGACGTCTTCGTCGCGGGGATTTACGTAAGCGCAGGGCTGGTAGCGACTATGACTTTTGAAAGCATCTACAGTGATCTCCATGAGTCGATGTTCCATGACTCGATATCGACTCATGGACATACTAAAAACAAAATTTCATGGTTACTATGATGGTCCTAGAGCGCTTTCCAAAGGATTGCTGTTCATAACTCGATATTTCATGAGTCGATGGTCTTAATATGACTCTGGAGGTTTCAACTGTATTAAAATGTCTGAACAAATATATAATACATTACTGGAGGTAGTTGCGTGGGTTTCTTTGAGAAATACTAAGGAATTGCAAGAGCGTTTTTCGAATACTTGCGAGAAATTTCAGAAGAATATTAGAAGAATCCTGAAGCTTTTCTTCATAGATTGAGATGGAGTCCTGAAAAATATGGATAAATTGCATAAGAGTACTGAAGATATCCTGGAGCCTCTATATTTACACCTTATTTTATTCTTTGATGGAAAAAATGACTTTAGAGATCACTTTGGTTAAAAAAATACAGCTTTCATTAAACAGAGGCTTCTTAGGACTTGTATTAAACGTGGCCAGTCTCTAAAAGAGACCTGCTACAGCCTGCGTATGGGTTCGCATTGTAGTTTTTAACTTTTATCGGAGATGAACTTCGGTTTTTAGGTAAGTTAAGTCAATGGTCGGTGAAACGTACGCTTTTTGGATGCTCAATCTTTGCGAATGATTCTCAGACACGGATTCACCTGGTAAGCGATTCACCTCATCATCGTAGTCATCAAATTCATCTTTCATTACGCTCCTGTTGGCCCCTGAGCTCGCGACGGCTAACGAGAAAGTGAATAAATTGCTCTCAATGCCGCGACGCGACAACTTAACTTGCATGCTACAACTACAATACGTGATACTTAGCACTATACTCTATTAACATAAAGTTTTGCACGCTGTTGAAAGCCAGCAAGACACACTCTGCAGGTGACCAATTTTGGTGGGGCCTCTGAAAAAACAATGTGTATAGTCCGAGTCGCTGGCAAAGACGTCAGCTGGTTGATTGCGGACTCGTATGCTGCCCATAAAAGCATAATGTCCCTTGTGAACAATGAAAGCTTTTTGTCATCGCATTGTTCATGTTAATATTCTAGACAACCAGAATACACGTATACAAACATCTTTTGCGATATACGATGCTTATATGTGCAAGATTCGCATAGCTGTCATCAAAAGGCTTATACGTATAAAAGTGAGGCGATATAGGTGATGTTATATATGTTGAAAAATGGCATACATGCGAGTGAATTGATTTTTATTGTGAAATATTTTTAACTTATGCGACTTAATCATGAACAAAGTTGATCTGACAGCTGTGCGAATTGATCGACTTACTTTGTACGTATATACGGAAGAAATAAAATGTTCTGATATACTCGGAAATAGGTTTTAATACGAGGAACTCATGAATCAAACGATTTAATTACGTTTTGTGCGGGTGTGATTTACACGTAAACGACTTTCTATATAAAATTCTCATGCGTTCTGGATGTATAACTTTGCAGTTGATAACTATGTTTGTAATGTTATGCAATTATGAAGTTTGTGCGTTCCAGTATGAAAATAAAGGCATAACAGTCTCTATATGAACTTTCAACCAAATAGCAACTGCAAATGTGAATTGTGTTAAGTTCAATATTTTTGGCTGATCACAAAGCAAAAAAGTTATTTGTGTGTTTGTGCTAAATGAATATGCATACATAATGTACCAGAAAAGTATGAATATTCAGTGAAAAGAAAAACTTCAATTAAGCGCTATTTTTATGCCTGTTTTTTCCCAAATGGGACACTTATGCTTTCATGGGCAGTATGGTGTGTAGGACGTTGGGCAAGAGTACGTGTACGGCCAAACCAAACAATTGCAAAAAGTCAATCGCCAGACCGACGACAGCAGGGAGGGAGGACGTCGACAACTATTCAGTCCAGGGATCAGTTGGGGAATTTCCGAAATGCACCGAGTGAAAACGAGTCAATGGATATATAAAAAAACGGTAATGTTGTTCTTTTCGTATGGATAAATTGTGGAATCGATTAAACAAGCTACTGCGAGACGTACGATCGACTCGTAAGGTGGAGTCAGTGAAGATGAGAGGGTTGGGCTGTAAGTTTTTTGAAGGTTGTGAGTAGGTGGTGGTCTATTTGTTTAAATGTACGGGAATGTCGTATAGCTTACAGATATGGTCATCCTGTATGAAAATAGGCAAATATGGGGGTGCAAGGGTTGCCGTGGGGTAGAGGTTATTAAAATTCAGACAGAATATTGAATTTTTAGAAATATGCTGATATTATAGTATAGATTATAGTATAGATGGATTTCTTTGATGGTATGATGCGTTATGCATGGCCCTAGGCTGATCATTTGAAATCTGAGATTTTCTAACAAGGATCTTCCAAGAACCTCTCAAAGAAGTTTTAAGATTTTTCAAATACTCATTAATTTCTTGTCACCTATCGATCATTTTACAATTTATCTACATTCTACTAAGTGTCTGCTGGATATTCGGGTCATTCAGATGAAATGTCAGAAGAACTGACCAAGAGCTTTTTATAAGACTCCAGCTCATTTTTTATAATTCCCTCATATTTTAAGCATGTCTCAAAGATAGGAATCTACTTATCTTGTGAGGAATTCGATAATAATAGGTTGAAGTAATGTTAATAACTGAAGCATAACTTGCTATATTTTTCCAAGAAAGCTGTCATGGGATTTTCATTGAGATCCAGATCTAGATCTAATCAGAAGTAAAGTTTTGTAAAATCTAACAAATATTTTCCAGGGGTTCCAAACATATTTTCACATTCTCAAACGTCTGACACTGATGCATTGAATCGAAGTTTTGGAATTTTAGGCGGGAATATGTCTTGGTGAACATATCCAAGCAGAAACGCATACCAGCACTTATACAGTGGGGGACCGAAATCCATACTTTTGCCCTATCGGTCGGGCAAGAGTTCAATCTAGTGTGGAAAAAATTTCGCTGCTGAACACAAAATATGGCAGGCATACTTTACACCAGCATGAACTTTTGTTTGTAGAAAAATACACATAAATTTTCATCAAAAAACATCCAAAACACAATATGTTGGCACAAACATTGCAGAAGTCGCTCTTATTTGATTTTGAAGCACGATCAAAGCAAGCGAAGAAAAACATCCCATCCGTTGCGGTCATGATCGGAATTTTGCCAAGTTGTAACAAGTCTGATAAACAGGAGCAACGAACGAGAGCTCCAAGAGAGAACCATGATGAAATCCATTTTTCTCGCTTGTTTACCGTTGGTGGTAGATGTTTACTTTACTGACACGAAAAACAATCCCTTATTAAGCTTGCTTAGGGGGTTTCATCATGCACTGCTATCCTCTCGTCCGTTCAAAGTTGTAGCAGTATACGACAAACAGTCTCTCATAATATGCTGCATATTATGATAGTTACAGAGAGCGATACGTAAGAGATTCTCTCAACTTTCTCAGGATTTAATTCCTGTTTTTTGTATCATACAATCATTAGAAATCAGGCTTCCGAATTCTCACTCACTTCACGATAATGGATTTATCCCTCAAAGCAATTTTCAGCGATAAGCTGCCTTGCGATTTTATCCGTCACAAAACGAAGCGAAAATAGATAATTACACATTTCCGCAGCTGTGAGTGGTTTGTTTTCTCTTTCTCCGATCCATGGAGAACTTTTCCTGTATCCATAGTCACGAGCAGCAGTTGCTTTTATGCACCAAATAAACACACCTCACGTCAAGTTGGTGTGGTAGCATGAATAGCGTGCACGCATCGCGGTTGTTTTTAGCAATGTTCTAGGATCGAATCCGTCGCCGGCACTAGTTTTTGTTTATCCCCATAGTGATAATTCTCGGGAGCAGTTGGTGAGCGAAATTATGATGGAGTGAAAAATAATTATCCTAGAGTGTAGTGATTTTCGGTTATCCTTCATTGTAGCTCCAGGGAAAATTAGTGTGAGCGATAAAAGATGTTCACGTGAGGAAGAGATAAAAACATTCTCCTTACGTGCGAAAAATCGTAGATTTCGCATCATTGATACGAAAATTCAGAACCCTGTTAGAAATACTTCAGTAGTCCAGGTATTGACTACACCTCAATTGGATTTAACTAATTATATTGTTCAAAACAATCGAAAATACCTAAATGAGGTATTGAGGGCTGCTTGAAGTATTAGAACACTACTACAGTGCTTACCGATTTAGGCAACAAGGCGTGAATTTTATGTTGCCAAATCAGAGAGGTTGATTAATTTATAGCGGTGACCACTTGCAACTGTTCTAGAGCCGAAACGTGCAGCTTCAAGGAAAGACCTTATTGAAATAGCTGGTTTCGAATACGGGATCGGTCAAGATCGTGCTGGGAATTTTTTACGACTCTTTTAATTGCCTAATTTTGGTAATCAAGTAACAGGTGTGTCAAGTATGCAAAAAAAAGGTGGGACAACTTTAAGTTGAAAACAGTGGGAGCTTTCATAAATTATCGCGCTGCAATCAGTGTTTGTTTGTTTTATTTTTTCTGTCGGATCTTGGCATTTTTGATTTTTTTTTAACACTGGAACAACGAAACTGCCAGAATAGTTCGCACAACAAGGTAGAAAATGACGATTTTTGTAACGAGAGTCGTAAATTTACTTAGAGCTCTGTACCAAGTTGCGTACAACATATTCTTGCATTTTTGGATTTCAATTGTTGAATAACCATGAAGACATTGAATTATTTTAACATATTTTTCAAATTTCACGTGACAGATTGAACTCCCTGTAAGTTTTATTAACAGGTTACTGTAAACTCAAGAAATAATTTATAACAAATAAATACATAAGTATTTGCTGATAAAATTCCAAACATTGTTGATAGAAAAACTTCTTGAGGAATTCTAACAATTTTAAAAGAAAAAAAAGAATTGAAGGAGCAATTGTTATAAAAATGCATTAAGGCAATTCTAACGTTACTAATATCCCAAATCCGAGAAAATTTTCGTTAATGTTTGGATGGAACGAATTTATTGAAAAAATAAATCGTGATGAGAATCTGTCGTATTGGCGAAATTTTTAGAAAGGTTTCTGAATGATATGGTGGATGAATTAGTTGATTTTAAATGCAATTTTGGCACATTTATTGAAAATCTCAGAAAATGTGCAATGGGCTGCTAGAGAAATTCATGGCTGGAATGTCCAGCAAAAGAGTCTCCTCCCAAGAACTTCGAGAATTGTTGCTTCTAGTAGAATCAACAACGGCACAAGTACGGATAAAAATTCCGACCTCGCGTCTAAGTGATTTTTTGTAACATTAATGGAGATGAATTCGTAAAAGTAATGTCAGATATAATGCGGTAACAATTTGAGAAATTGTAACGAGCATTCTCTTCTTCTCGCAGAACACTGGGTGAACTCAAACTTTCATTGTCATGTGCAGTAAAAGTTTTAAGGTGAAATTCACGAATTGGTGAGATGCCACTATTTACCTGTTGCAAGGATATGATCAAAACAACTCTCGACTGTTCGAAAAAACATCAATCTGGTATAAATGCGACGCAAAGAAGGAAATCTCATAGATGTCATCTGTTTCCGTAGAATTTTTAACAAGAACTTGTGAATCACTTTTAGAATAGTTTCATGATTGAATCCTATATTCACCCTAAAAAAAATTCTGCCGAACTTACTATAAATAGTTCTGCTAAAGTTTCTCTTAGATTTCTGCTAAGACTCTTGCTGAAATTTCTCCAGAAACATCTAAAACAAAATAAAAGCTTACAAAAGAACGTGAAAACATTTCCAGACTTTCGGCAAATTTTTTGAATCATGAAATACGTTTAATTCAATAAATTAAACTATGTAGCAATAATCAATACGGGTTACATGCTTCAAGAATCTCCTAAAGATAAGCAATAATTTTGGAGAAAATAAGCTCTACGTATAAATATGTTTCAAACTACCCTTCTTTGCTCGCAATGTTCACCACTATTTTCAGTTTGATTTATTTTTACATTGTTTTAAGTCAAATGGTAAGTTCCGGTACTAAATAATCAATTACAAATATTTATCAACGTGTTGCCAACATCGGGGAGAAATTGTTGCCGAAAACGCGTGTTTCTCAAATCAGGGGTAGACAAAAGTGGGTATTGCCAAAATTGGGAAGGTACTGTATTGAAAAATTTAAATTCTACATGTAAATCGGACATATATTACTTAAGTTTAGGACTAGAGGAAAAGCACTAATTCTCAATCTAATCTGTCCCAATTTTCGATACAAAGTAGGCCAAAATCGTATAAATGGGTCGAAAATTAGTGCTAGGCCGAAAATTGGTGCTTTTACCCTACCTATTCGAACAGGGAAAGAGCGCCAATATTCAACCTAGTGCTAATTTTTGACCCATTCCTTAGCCTAGTGATTAGAGTCGCGGCTACAAAGCAAAGCCATGCTGAAGGTGTCTGGGTTCGAATCCCGGTCGGTCCAGGATCTTTTCGTAATGGAAATTTCCTGGACTTCCCTGGGCATAGAGTATCATCGTACCTGCCACACGATATACGAATGCGAAAATGGCAACTTTGGCAAAGCAAGCTGTCAGCTAATAACTGAGGAAGTGCTCATAAGAACACTAAGCTGAGAAGCAGGCTCTGTCCAGTGAGGACGTAAATGCCAAGAAGAAGAAGAAGGTTTACTTTGTATGGGAATTCGAAAATTGAACAGAATTATTGTAGGTCGAAATCAGTTTGGCGTTTGTGAAATATGAAGGAGGTATTATTTGAGTTATTTTACCTTTATGCAGAGCTCTTTAATAGCTAGTAAGTATTGGCAATTCTCTGAGATGAAATATTTTAGATAAGTATATTTCAGCAATTTTCTTGCTCGGGCCAATAAAATGACCAAAACACTTCTTTCTGTTATCTTTTTGAACTCTTATATTGGCCTTCCCTTCTAGAGCTTTGGTCAAAATTTAAGTTACATCGTTACATAAGAGGAACATTTTATTCTTTCCAATTTGTTATTTTCTGGTTAAGTCATGTTTGTTCAAATCAATGAAAATATTTAAATTACAACATTGTTAACATAAAAGGACAGCAATTTGGTTTCTATTGTGTAGAATTTCAACCTGTCAATTATTTTATAAAAAGGATATGATGTCGGATAGATCCTTCGAAAAAATCACTTCTCGGAGCGTAATTGTTTAAAGCAGTGTTTAGAATATTGCCTGTGTGGATAGAAACAGCCCATTAACAAAGATAGTCCAAGAACTTCTATATACTTTTTTTAGATTGGAACTTTTCAATCTACATCTTCCTTTCAATCCACTCCACAAACTGTAAAATCGTAATGTTTTATCGCCTCTTTTTGAGAAATTGTCACTAGTGATAGCTTCATAGAAGAGAGCTCTCAGTTAATAACTGTGGCAGTGCTCATAAAAACATGGAAGCAGGCGTTGTCCAGTTGGAACTTAATGCCAAGAGAAGAAATCTACTCCCTTACCTATGGAATGCATTTTGCATTGAAATGTATTTTTATTTATGTTTCAGTAGTTAATGGCCCATGTTTGACTCTCCATAGAGCGTTACGTGATTTGTGAGTGGTGCTATTTGTTTGTCACGCAACTATTATATGTGACGCTACCATGTTACGTCCTCGTTTTTATCAAATCTCGCGATACGCAACATACAGTATTGCACAAAACTTCGAAAGTTTTTTGATTTTAGACGAACCGTTATTACTTTGAACTCGTGATTGTAAAAATCACCCAAAAATATATATTGAAATTCAAGTGCATGTCTAATGTGCTGTGGAAATTTTTTTAAATCGGTCCATAAATAACTGCGATCTAGCATACCAAATTTGTTCTTTTTGTATGGAAAATTGAACAAGTTGTAAATCGTTTATCCAACACTGCAGTTAATGAAAAATCCCTTTCGTGTTACATCAATTCTTCTATGGCATTGAAGCAAAACTAGTAAATAGCATTTCTACTATCAATTATACAGTGAATGCACATTTCATTATACTAGTGCAGACAAAGTATTTGCTGATATGAATAAAACTGTGACATGAATTAGAGCTTTAACATCAGTGCAAATTATAGAATTCTGCTATAACTGTTACAAACTCCGTAAATTCAGTGCGGACTGTTGAAAAATGGCAAATTCACCAAAGGTATGAATATGATTGCAGGTTAGTTGTGCCATTCGTTATTACCACATGATTTATCATTTTTATTTGTTTTTTTCAATTTGTTTACCTGTCATCAGAAAATCGCTCTCTTTCCCTCCTTCGGGAAATCTGGAAAAACGGTGCCAGTACCTGTCAAAGTTGACAGATAACTGACAATTCATACATTTCGAGAAAATCGAGCTTGAAAGTTGTGAAAATATATCAAACTTAAACATGTTTTTCCAAGGTTTTGGCTGCAGGGGGAAGCAGTGTAATAGAGTTTAACGTAAGAACGGACATTTTGACAATCTATTGATAATTGCAGTGAAATCTACAAAAAACATAGGATAGGACGTTTTTATCAAAATGTGTACATAGATGAATCACATAGGTCCTTTTGTTTCAACAATGGCGCTCTGCACAAAATCATTCGGTCTGTTTCACTCCTCTGTGAAATTAATAAATAACAAGGCCAGTAAACGTCAAAATCCCATGCAAAATCAAAACAGTGCAGAGTCCAATGGACCAGTGCACGAGTTCACCCGTTAACGTTTGAGCGGTGCCGTGACCATGGCAACGAGTGAATTTGGCACCGCTCAAACGTCAGACTAGTGATCTCGTGCATCGGTTCATTGTTACATTGGACATTCACTTCGGTCATTTTGTTTCAGTTATAGTACACAGCAAGCTTGAGTGTTCTAGTGCTGCAAAACGATTGCTTTTTAATGACAATCTCGATTTGTTTACATGTCTTACGTTTTGGAAAGTTACGCGAGAAATGCATTTTTATGGTTTAACTTGTTTTTACATAACAATCAATAGACCGCTTTCAACCAAATGGTTTGTCATTTGAAGTAAAAAAACTAATGCTATCAGTCGAAAAAATCCCCATAAAAATCGATACCTATTTAACCATTAGTGAAATAATAACTAATTTACCATAAAAGATAGCAAGTAGCAATGATCCTCAAAACATGTAGTTATGGTAGTTAAACAACTTTGTAGAAGCCATAAACAATGTTCATAATGTTAGATTAAAATTTTGATTTTTAGGGGGTTTAAGATAAAATGAGAAAATGAGATAGAAATTTGGTGTCTTCGACAAATATTCAATTAACCTGTGCTACAACTTTACTGAAGACAACAACCGTCTATCTTAATCATGCCACACAAAAATATTTTTTTATTTCACAATTAGGAGAATAACCTGGCCTCTAGTGGCAAAAAAAGCGCTTTTACAAATCCAGAAACTTCTCTGAACAAACTATTCCACTAAAATCAACGCTTTAGGCGCTATGTTATTTCGATGACGAAATCGGCAAAAAAAAACCCTGTGCATTGTAGTTCACAAACCCATAAGGAAATCGCCATGATTAAGTTGTCTCAACAGCGTATCTGGTACGAGATTTCACGAAAGTTGTGATAAGGCTCCCCCTTAGGCATCTGCAAGCACTCATTTTCCGAATCAAAGCTAGATATTTGAAGAAATCGGTTGAGGCGAGTACTTATAAGAATCTTTAAAAGAGTTCCTTGATCGTTCTTCGAGAATAAAACATAATGATGGAAAATTTCTCCCAAGAAAAGTTTATGGGAAAATGTCTGTAGAATTCCTTGGCAGAATATTTGGAAAAAATATTTGAAGGAGGCCTGGATTTATTTCAAAGGTTATATTACTAGAAAAAATATTGATGGAATTTATTTCGAAGAAATTTTAGACGATATAATTAAATCCTTCATAGTGTTATGTTTCATCAAAAAAATAGAATAACTATTCAATAACGATGCAAAGGGTGCAAATTCTGGCTACGACCATGACAAAGCGAGTGCAGTTACGAAAATGATAATTGATGTTTTTGAGGTTTTCCTTCTACTGGAAGCAAACCACCGTGATGAACTTAGGTGGGGTATTTTTGTGGTCCATATTTCAATTGCACTTTACAAAAAAGTTTGACAAAAGGAAATGACTCTGAATACAAAAAGAAGTCATTAATCCACCACAACCACCTTGGTCGACATTTCAAAACTCGCCACATGGTGGGTACGCTGCGATTAGTCTTTGTGGTTTAAGATATCCACATCGCCACAGCGAGAGATGCCTCCCACAAAGTATTGCCGGGGCTCCTCCAAAGCCAAAACACATGTCTCCGGCACGCATAAATTTGTGTGCAAAATTGTCTCCTCTACGCCGGAGTTGTCGTCGATGAAGTCTGTTTCCGCAGGCAACATTAGGGTAGAAGCACTGGTTTTGGGCAGCTAAGACACAAGTGGTTTCTAAAACATATATGAAGAGCCTATATGTACTGGAAATACGTAAAATGGAAGCTAAGGATTGATTATATACATGAATAATATTGGTTTTGAGCGGAAACCTTTTTTTTGCGTTTAAAAACTAGTTGGCCAATATAGACACCATAACCACTTTCGGACGGATATATAACTTCAGTTTATGAATTCGCCAGACACATTGATTACCCTAGCCAGATTAGGTGTTTGTCTGTTGAAACTATAAGTAAATGAACATGAAGGGTTCCATGCCCGTTAGTTTGCATTTTTAGGCTGATAGGGCTAACACAGGGTATGTCAGCTGTACTTTAGCCCTAAATTAGAACGTAGGTCGAAATATTATGCTTTTTGGTTACTTGGGTACGGCAACAACTGGCGACATGACCAAAACCGGTGTTTCTACCCTACCCGGCGCTGGTAACAACCACGACAATTTATGCAATTTTCTGCCGCTAAAACCAAAACAACTGTTGAATGCTTTATGATCTGGTGCTGTTTTTTTTTTGCATTCGACGATGGATTTTGCTGTCGGTTGTTCTTCTCTTTGGGTGGGTGCGTGCGTGCATTGTCTCCTACTGCTTTGTCTTTTGCCATTTTGCCAACAGACGAACACCACATAACCGATGCGATGGGAAACAACCATATCCCTTACCGTCCGTCCGTCAGTTCGTCAAACCACCGAAGTTGCGTTTTGAATATTGATTTGCGTGTTCGGTGCAGCAGTTTGCGGTAAAATTACACTTCTATAGAAAATTGAAATCGGATTTGGTTTTGCCGGGTCGAACCCGAACACTTGGGTGATGCAGGGATCGAAACCGTGGCGTGAAATGCCTTTTGTCCCATGACAGCCATCATAGCATGAAAGGAAATGCAAACGCTTTCGTGAAATTTGTCTTTGGATTAATATCATGGCAATCGAATCTTCGTGGTTTTTCAATTGAGTCTTAAAATTTTTAATGAAATCTTGTTTTTATTTAATAACACGAGAAAGCATGTTACTGTAACTACTTTAGCAATTTTTCCCGCTCAAATAATGGCTATATCATGTTTAAACTTTAATTTAAAAATTTGGTCCATAAATGAACCTTGACACTGTTGATCATGTTTGACGTTCGCTTAGTCGACAAAAAACACCACAGGGGTTTTAGTTCGACCACTGGGGTTGTTCCTATCTGACATTTCGTAAGGGACACGTAAAACAAAATACACCCAAATATGAGTTTAAGCCAAAGGATGTGACAAAATCTAAAAAAAATGTTTTTTGGGCTTAAACCAACGAAAAACATTAGAAAATTGAGTAAATATGTGTTTTTGGCCTAAACTTAAGCGTTTGGCACTAAAATTGGGACAGGGCTTTAGGACCCTATTGGATGACCACTTTGGTACTCTGGACAATGCAAATGATTTTTTTTCCAAAAATTCTATTTTTTGCAATTTGAAGAAATGTTTCTGAATACGTGTGAAGGATGAATAATTATTAAGTCAAAGATTCCTCAGAATATTCTCTCGTAGATTCTTCGTACACCGTCCCTTGGGATTTGTCTAGGAATTTATAGACGTTTCTTCCTGGGATTTCCGAAAGCTAAAATTCTTTCAGAGATTCTTAAAAATATTGCTCGAGTTTTTTTCCAATAATTGATCCAGAAATCACAACACATTTTCCTCAACAAAATCCTTCAGGGAGTTCTTATTCAGGGAGTTCTTATTCAGGGAGTTCTTATTCAGGGAATTCTCTAAGAAGTTGTCCAATGACGTTTCTAGTAACTTTTTCGGTGGTTCAATAATAAGGTAGGGTGATGTGCTAGTATCCATCGTATTAAGCATTGGCAGTGAGAACTGCAATTTTCCCAGTATTGCAGTGAATGATGCTGATACAATCCGATGCAAACAATTCTTTCTCAAAACGGCTTTAGCATTGTTCAATAACATTTTGATAAATCTTGATCTCTTTTTGGAAATAATGCAAAGAAAATGCATCTTACCGTATTCTCAGTCCGTCGTATCGTTTTCAACTCCGTCGCAAACAGTTCGCAGATTCGTCTCACAGCTTACGGCTCACTGTGTGTATTGAATGGTTAAAACACAACATATCAACGCTATAATAAATGTTTTACTAGAATATATAGATCTACGGGCATCTCCCTCCATTCCTTCAGCATGATGGAATATACTAATTTCCTTCAAAATTAATTGTTCGTCATCAAAATTCAGCACAAACATATTCACACAATTCCTTTTGACCATACAATAATGGCATTGCTCACAGTACAGCGAAAACAACACAATCAAAGGAACCGTATTTTTACGTCGAGCGTCGAGAAAAAAACTTTTTTTCTCAGTACGACGGATTGAACTTTGTTTACATTTTCAATTATACGCGGCGGTTGAGGAAATTTCGTAAAATTTGGTGATTTATTGAAGTTTTACGGCGTGTGATTGGAATGAAATCCTTCAGTGACGAAGTACGAAGGTTTCCATAGTGAAAATAAGTTCCCGGAGAAGTAAGTCACCCACGGGGCGGGAAGAAACTTGTGTTGGAAAGTGGTGTGGCTCAGTCGATCGCTAAGCATTTCTCTCAAATCGTGTTCGTCCATGCGATTTCGGCGAAAAAGTGCAAAGTGGATAATTGAACTGAAGTTATTTACCGAAATACAGTAGTTTTATTGCATTTTTGGTGTACAAGTGTACAAACCATAACAGCTTTCACAAAATTACACTTGGATAATGAATCTATGTACCAGGTAAGTTTGAATATCCGCCGTAGTGGAACATTTAAAGTTTGATACGACGAATAATAGCGCTTACGACGAAGTAGAACAAAACCCTATCAACTCAGTTTTAAGAACAAAATTCCCTGTCCTTCTATTCAATTTTCTAGAAAACAACAGTTTCACCGGCAAGACAAAGACGGGTAGGAAAATTATTCCTCTCTTGCCTGTCAAAATGGCCTGAGTACCTATTGTCAAACTTAGTGAGATTGTTTATTGGAGCAATGAATAGTACGTCATCCCGTTGGGTTGAAACAATGGTTTTCAGTCACAAGATACAGAAAGAACATTACAAATGTTAGTATACAGTTGTAATTTGTTTACTTGTTTATTGTACGATTTGTCCCTATTTTATTTTGTAACATTGGCGCCAAACGTGGGGCCCAATTTATTAGTTTTTTTTTAATGAAATGCACGTCCAAAAAATGTTTAGTGCTGCTTACTCAAAAGAAACCAAGGATGGTTGTCAATAATATGTGATTAGGCAGATGTGTTCTATCATTCTTGAAAATTACGATCAGAAAAGGAAACTGCTCTTTGTTACTATGCAAAAATGAATCAAAAACCAAACCGGGAGAACCTGATTCAGCGATAAACTCCTAAACATTCTGGCAAACAACTTTATTTTCGTCCAGTGAACCAGTTTGTTTGCATCCCCATCATTCAACCATCTCGGAAGCGATCCAAACGTTTTAGACAGCAATTTGAATAATTAAATAGATTATCTTCCAAAACTGCGTGCATACCGCCTTCCACTACTGAATCGTTTGGACAAAAGTGCTTCAATGCGTACGGAACAGGAACTGGAACCGGCAAAACGCGCAGAACCCCGAATCAACAAAACACAAACCGATGACTATGCGTGAAAAATCGTTCAAGGACTTCCTCGGACGAGAGCAAGTGTCACTCTTCATCACATCACCACAGTCAGCAGCATCTTGGCGGCAAGATTTGTTCCTCAACAGCACTTGAGAGGTGACAAATCCACACGATTTCACACTTTTTTGTGCGGCGGCTAATTTTGACACCATCCGTTTCGGATTGTACCGTGATCCGTATCTCTTGACATTTTGGGAATACCTGCTTTGAATCATTGATACGGGGTAGCCTCAGCGCCTCTCGTGCGTCGTACATATTTGGTAGGCTGATTGGCACTTGGCATGTGCTAAGTATGTCGCACGTCTTCGTCGCGGGGATCTACCGTAACGCGCAGGGCTGGTAGCGACTATGACTTCTTGAAAGCATCTACAGTGATCCCTCCATGAGTCGATGTTCCATGACTCGATATCGACTCATGGAACCATACTAAAAACAAAATTTCATGGTTACTATGATGGTCCCTAGAAGCAGCTTTCCAAAGGATTGCTGTTCCATAACTCGATATTTCCATGAGTCGATGGTCCCTTCAATATCGACTCATGGAGGTTTCACTGTATATAAAAATGTCTGAACAAATATATAATACAATTACTGGAGGTAGTTGCGTGGGGTTTCTTGACGAAAATACCTAAAGGAATTGCCAAGAAGCGTTTTCGAATACCTTGCAGAAGAAATTTCAGAAGAAATCATTAGAAGAATTCCTGAAGCTTTTCTTCATAGATTCTGAGATGGAGCTCCTGAAAAATATGGATAAAAATTGCATAAGAGTCACTGAAGATATCCCTGGAGCCTCTATCATTTACACCTTATTTTATTCCTTTGATGGAAAAAATGACTTTAGAGATCACTTTGGTTAAAAAAAAATACAGCCTTTCCATTATAAACAGAGGCTTCTTAGAGACTTGTATTAAAACAGTGGCCAAGTCTCTAAAAAGAGACCTGCTACCAGCCCTGCCGTAACTGGGTTCCGCATTGTAGTTTTTAACCTTTTGATCGGAGATGAACTTCGGTTTTAGGTAAGTTCAAGTCAATGGTCGGTGAAAACGTACACGCCTTTTTGGATGCTCAATCTTGCGAATGATTCTCAGCACACGGATTACACCTGGTAAAGCGATTCACCCTCATCATCGTAGTCATAAAACCTTCATCTTTCATTACGCTCCCTGTTGGCCCCTGAGCTCGCGACGGCTAAACGAGAAAGTGAATAAAAAATTGCCTCTCAATCAGCCGCGACGCGACAACTTAACTTGCCTGCCTACAACCTACAACTACACCGTGATACTTAGCACCTATACCTCTATTCAACCATAAAAGTTTTGCACGCTGTTCGAAGCCAAGCAAGACACACTCTGCACGGTGACCCCAATTTTGGTGGGGCCTCTGACAAAACAACAATGTGTATAGTCGACGTCGCCTGGCAAAACGATCAGCTGGTTGATTGCCGGACTCGTATGCTGCCCATAAAAGCATAACTGTCCCTTGTGAACACATGAGACACTTTTTGTCATCGCATTGTTCATGGTTAAATATTCTAGACAACCAGAATACACGTATAACAAAACCATCTTTTGCGATATACGATGCTTATATGTGCAAAGATTCCGCATAAGCTGTCATCAAAAGGCCTTATACGTATAAAAGTGGAGGCGATATAGGTGCATGTTATATATGTTGAAAAATGGCATACAATGCGAGTGAATTGATTTTTATTGTGAAATAATTTTTAAACTTATGCGACTTAAATCATGACAACAAAGTTGATCTGACAGCTGCTGCGAATTGATTCGACTTACTTGTACGTATATACGGAACGAAATAAAATGTTCTGATATACTCGGAAAATAGCGTTTTATACGAGGACACTCATGAATCAAACGATTTCAATTACCGTTTTGTGCGGGTGTGATTTACACAAGTAAACGACTTTCTATATAAAATTCTCATGCGACTTCTGGATGTATAACTTTGCAGTTGATACACTATGTTTGTAAATGTTATGCAAAATTATGAAGTTTGTGCAGTTCCAGTATGAAAAATAAAGGCATAACAGTCTCTATATGAACTTTCAACCCAAATAGCAACTGCAAAATGTGAATTGTGTTAAGTTCAATATTTTTGGCTGATCACCAAAAGCAAAAAAGTTATTTGTGTGTTTGTGCTAAATGAATATGCAATACATAAATGTACCAGAAAAGTATGAATATTCAGTGAAAAGACAAACTTCAAACCTTAAGCGCTATTTTCAATGCCTGTTTTTCCCAAATGGGACACTTATGCTTTCATGGGCAGTATGGTGTGTAGGACGTTCGGGCAAGAGTACGTGTACGGCCAAACCAAACAATTGCAAAAAGTCAATCGCCACGACCGACGACAGCAGGGAGGGAGGACGTCGACAACTATTCAGTCCCAGGGATCAGTTGGGGAATTTCCCGAAATGCACCCGAGTGAAAACGAGTCCAATGGATATATAAAAAAACGGTAACTGTTGTTCTTTTCGTATGGATAAATTGTGGAATCGATTAAACAAGCTACTGCGAGACGTACGATCGACTCGTAAGGTGGAGTCAGTGAAGATGAGAGGGTTGGGCTGTAAGTTTTTGAAGGTTGTGAGTAGGTGGTGGTCTATTTGTTTAATGTACGGGAATGTCGTATAGCTTACCAGATATAGGTCATCCTGTATGAAAACCATAGGCACAACTACTGGGGTGCAAGGGTTGCCGTGTGGGCCTAGAGGTTATTAAAAATTCAGACAGAATATTGACATTTTATAGAACATATGCTGATATTATAGTATAGATTATAGTATAGATGAGATTTCTTTGATGGTATGATGCGTTATGCATGGCCCTAGGCTGATCATTTGAAATCTGATAATTCTTCTAACAAGGATCTTCCAAGAACCTCTCTCAAAAGAAGTTCATTAAGATTTTTCAAATACTCCATTAAATTTCTTGTCAACAACCTATCGATCATTTTACAATTTATCTACATTCTACTAAGTGTCTGCTGGATATCTCGGGTCCATTCAGATGAAAATGTCAAGAAGAACTGACCAAGCAGCTTTTATAAGACTCCAGCTCATTTTTTTATAAATTCCCTCATATTTTAAGCATGTCTCAAAGATAGGAATCTACCTTATCTTGTGAGGAATTCGATAATAATAGGTTGAAGTAATGTTAATAAACTGAAGCATAACTTCGCTAATAATTTTCCAAGAAAGCTGTCATGGGATTTTCATTGAGATCCAGATCTAGATCTAATCAGAAGTAAAAGTTTTGTAAAATCTAACAAATATTTTCCCAGGGGTTCCAAACATATTTTCACATCTCTCATCAACGTCTGACACTGATGCATTGAATCGAAGTTTTGGAATTTTAGGCGGGAATATCGTCTTGGTGAACATATCCAAGCAGAAACGCATAACCAGCACTTATACAGTGGGGGACCGAAATCCATACTTTTGCCCTATCGGTCGGGCAAGAGTTCAAATCTAGTGTGGAACAAAATTTCGCTGCCTGAAACACAAAATATGGCAGGCATACTTTACACCAGCCATGAACTTTTGTTTGTAGAAAAATACACACTAAATTTTCATCAAAAAACATCCAAAACACAATATGTTGGCACAAACATTGCAGAAGTCGCTCTTATTTGATTTTGAAGCACGATCAAAGCAAGCGAAGAAAAACATCCCATCCGTTGCGGTCCATGATCGGAAATTTTGCCCAAGTTGTAACAAGTCTGATAAACAGGAGCAACGAACGAGAGCTCCAAAGAGAGAACCATGATGAAATCCATTTTTCTCGCTTGTTTACCGTTGGTGGTAGATGTTTTACTTTACTGACACGAAAAACAATCCCTTATTAAGCTTGCTTAGAGGGGTTTCATCATGCACTGCTATCCTCTCGATCCGTTCAAAGTTGTAGCAGTATACGACAAACAGTCTCTCATAATATGCTGCATATTATGATAGTTACAGAGAGCGATACGTAAGAGATTCTCTCAACTTTCTCAGGATTTAATTCCTGTTTTTGTATCATACAATCATTAGAAATCAGGCTTCCGAATTCTCACTCACTCTCACGATAATGGATTTATCCCTCAAAGCAATTTTCAGCGATAAGCTGCCTTGCGATTTTATCCGTCCACAAAACGAAGCGAAAATAGATAATTACACATTTCCGCAGCTGTGAGTGGTTTGTTTTCTCTTTCTCCGATCCATGGAGAACTTTTCCTGTATCCATAGTCACGAGCAGCAGTTGCTTTTATGCACCAAATAAACCACACCTCACGTCAAGTTGGTGTGGTAGCATGAATAGCGTGCACGCATCGCGGTTGTTTTTAGCAATGTTCTAGGATCGAATCCCGTCGCCGGCACTAGTTTTTGTTTATCCCCATAGTGATAATTCTCGGGAGCAGTTGGTGAGCGAAATTATGATGGAGTGAAAAATAAATTATCCCTAGAGTGTAGTGATTTTCGGTTATCCTTCATTGTAGCTCCAGGGAAAATTAGTGTGAGCGATAAAAGATGTTCACGTGAGGAAGAGATAAAAACATTCTCCTTACGTGCGAAAAATCGTAGATTTCGCATCATTGATACGAAAATTCAGAACCCTGTTAGAAATACTTCAGTAGTCCAGGTATTGACTACACCTCAATTGGATTTAACTAATTATATTGTTCAAAACAATCGAAAATACCTAAATGAGGTATTGAGGGCTGCTTGAAGTATTAGAACACTACTACAGTGCCTTACCGATTTAGGCAACAAGGCGTGAATTTTATGTTGCCAAATCAGAGAGGTTGATTAATTTATAGCGGTGACCACTTGCAACTGTTCTAGAGCCGAAACGTGCAGCTTCAAGGAAAGACCTTATTGAAATAGCTGGTTTCGAATACGGGATCGGTCAAGATCGTGCTGGGAATTTTTTACGACTCTTTTAATTGCCTAATTTTGGTAATCAAGTAACAGGTGTGTCAAGTATGCAAAAAAAAGGTGGGACAACTTTAAGTTGAAAACAGTGGGAGCTTTCATAAATTATCGCGCTGCAATCAGTGTTTGTTTGTTTTATTTTTTCTGTCGGATCTTGGCATTTTTGATTTTTTTTTAACACTGGAACAACGAAACTGCCAGAATAGTTCGCACAACAAGGTAGAAAATGACGATTTTTGTAACGAGAGTCGTAAATTTACTTAGAGCTCTGTACCAAGTTGCGTACAACATATTCTTGCATTTTTTGGATTTCAATTGTTGAATAACCATGAAGACATTGAATTATTTTAACATATTTTTCAAATTTCACGTGACAGATTGAACTCCCTGTAAGTTTTATTAACAGGTTACTGTAAACTCAAGAAATAATTTATAACAAATAAATACATAAGTATTTGCTGATAAAATTCCAAACATTGTTGATAGAAAAACTTCTTGAGGAATTCTAACAATTTTAAAAGAAAAAAAAAGAATTGAAGGAGCAATTGTTATAAAAATGCATTAAGGCAATTCTAACGTTACTAATATCCCAAATCCGAGAAAATTTTCGTTAAATGTTTGGATGGAACGAATTTATTGAAAAAATAAATCGTGATGAGAATCTGTCGTATTGGCGAAATTTTTAGAAAGGTTTCTGAATGATATGGTGGATGAATTAGTTGATTTTAAATGCAATTTTGGCACATTTATTGAAAATCTCAGAACAATGTGCAATGGGCTGCTAGAGAAATTCATGGCTGGAATGTCCAGCAAAAGAGTCTCCTCCCAAGAACTTCGAGAATTGTTGCTTCTAGTAGAATCAACAACGGCACAAGTACGGATAAAAATTCCGACCTCGCGTCTAAGTGATTTTTTGTAACATTAATGGAGATGAATTCGTAAAAGTAATGTCAGATATAATGCGGTAACAATTTGAGAAATTGTAACGAGCATTCTCTTCTTCTCGCAGAACACTGGGTGAACTCAAACTTTCATTGTCATGTGCAGTAAAAGTTTTAAGGTGAAATTCACGAATTGGTGAGATGCCACTATTTACCTGTTGCAAGGATATGATCAAAACAACTCTCGACTGTTCGAAAAAACATCAATCTGGTATAAATGCGACGCAAAGAAGGAAATCTCATAGATGTCATCTGTTTCCGTAGAATTTTTAACAAGAACTTGTGAATCACTTTTAGAATAGTTTCATGATTGAATCCTATATTCACCCTAAAACCCTAAAATTCTGCCGAACTTACTATAAATAGTTCTGCTAAAGTTTCTCTTAGATTTCTGCTAAGACTCTTGCTGAAATTTCTCCAGAAACATCTAAAACAAAATAAAAGCTTACAAAAGAACGTGAAAACATTTCCAGACTTTCGGCAAATTTTTTGAATCATGAAATACGTTTAATTCAATAAATTAAACTATGTAGCAATAATCAATACGGGTTACATGCTTCAAGAAATCTCCTAAAGATAAGCAATAATTTTGGAGAAAATAAGCTCTACGTATAAATATGTTTCAAACTACCCTTCTTTGCTCGCAATGTTCACCACTATTTTCAGTTTGATTTATTTTTACATTGTTTTAAGTCAAAATGGTAAGTTCCGGTACTAAATAATCAATTACAAATATTTATCAACGTGTTGCCAACATCGGGGAGAAATTGTTGCCGAAAACGCGTGTTTCTCAAATCAGGGGTAGACAAAAGTGGGTATTGCCAAAATTGGGAAGGTACTGTATTGAAAAATTTAAATTCTACATGTAAATCGGACATATATTACTTAAGTTTAGGACTAGAGGAAAAGCACTAATTCTCAATCTAATCTGTCCCAATTTTCGATACAAAGTAGGCCAAAATCGTATAAATGGGTCGAAAATTAGTGCTAGGCCGAAAATTGGTGCTTTTACCCTACCTATTCGAACAGGGAAAGAGCGCCAATATTCAACCTAGTGCTAATTTTTGACCCATTCCTTAGCCTAGTGATTAGAGTCCGCGGCTACAAAGCAAAGCCATGCTGAAGGTGTCTGGGTTCGAATCCCGGTCGGTCCAGGATCTTTTCGTAATGGAAATTTCCTGGACTTCCCTGGGCATAGAGTATCATCGTACCTGCCACACGATATACGAATGCGAAAATGGCAACTTTGGCAAAGCAAGCTGTCAGCTAATAACTGAGGAAGTGCTCATAAGAACACTAAGCTGAGAAGCAGGCTCTGTCCCAGTGAGGACGTAAATGCCAAGAAGAAGAAGAAGGTTTACTTTGTATGGGAATTCGAAAATTGAACAGAATTATTGTAGGTCGAAATCAGTTTGGCGTTTGTGAAATATGAAGGAGGTATTATTTGAGTTATTTTACCTCTTATGCAGAGCTCTTTAATAGCTAGTAAGTATTGGCAATTCTCTGAGATGAAATATTTTAGATAAGTATATTTCAGCAATTTTCTTGCTCGGGCCAATAAAATGACCAAAACACTTCTTTCTGTTATCTTTTTGAACTCTTATATTGGCCTTCCCTTCTAGAGCTTTGGTCAAAATTTAAGTTACATCGTTACATAAGAGGAACATTTTATTCTTTCCAATTTGTTATTTTCTGGTTAAGTCATGTTTGTTCAAATCAATGAAAATATTTAAATTACAACATTGTTAACATAAAAGGACAGCAATTTGGTTTCTATTGTGTAGAATTTCAACCTGTCAATTATTTTATAAAAAGGATATGATGTCGGATAGATCCTTCGAAAAAATCACTTCTCGGAGCGTAATTGTTTAAAGCAGTGTTTAGAATATTGCCTGTGTGGATAGAAACAGCCCATTAACAAAGATAGTCCAAGAACTTCTATATACTTTTTTAGATTGGAACTTTTCAATCTACATCTTCCTTTCAATCCACTCCACAAACTGTAAAATCGTAATGTTTTATCGCCTCTTTTTGAGAAATTGTCACTAGTGATAGCTTCATAGAAGAGAGCTCTCAGTTAATAACTGTGGCAGTGCTCATAAAAACATGGAAGCAGGCGTTGTCCCAGTTGGAACTTAATGCCAAGAGAAAGAAATCTACTCCCTTACCTATGGAATGCATTTTGCATTGAAATGTATTTTTATTTATGTTTCAGTAGTTAATGGCCCATAGTTTGACTCTCCATAGAGCGTTACGTGATTTGTGAGTGGTGCTATTTGTTTGTCACGCAACTATTATATGTGACGCTACCATGTTACGTCCTCGTTTTTATCAAAATCTCGCGATACGCAAACATACAGTATTTGCACAAAACCTTCGAAAGTTTTTGCCTTTAGACGAACCGTTATACTTGAAAACTCGTGATTGTTAAAAAATCCACCCAAAAATAATATATTTGAAATTCAAGTGCATGTCTAATGTGCTGTGGGACATTTTTTTAAATCGGTCCAATAAATACTTGCGATCTTAGCATTAACCAAATTTGTTCTTTTTTGTATGAAAATTGAACAAGTTGTAAATCGTCTTATTCCAACAACTGCAGTTAATGAAGAAATCCCTTTCCGTGTTACATCAATTCTTCTCCCTGGCATTGAAGCCAAAAACTAGTAAATAAGCATTTCGTAAATATCAAAATATTACATGTGAATGCACATTTTCATTTATTACTTAGTGCCAGACAAGTATTTGCTGATTATGACATAAAACTGTGAACATGAATTAGAGCTTTTAACATCAGTGCAAATTATAGAATTTCTGCTATAACTGTTACAAACTCCGTAAATTCAGTGCGACTGTTGAAAATTGGCAAATTCACCAAACAGGTATGAATATGATTGCAGGTTAGTTGTCCATTCGTTATTACCACATGATTTATCATTTTTATTTGTTTTTTTCAATTTGTTTACCTGTCATCAGAAAATCGCTCTCTTTCCCTCCTTCGGGAAATCTGGAAACAAACGGTGCCATACCTGTCAAAGTTGACAGATAACTGACAATTCATACATTTCGAGAAAATCGAGCTTGAAAGTTGTGAAAATATATCAAACTTAAACATGTTTTTTCCCAAGGTTTGGCTGCAGGGGGAAGCAGGTGTAATAGGAGTTTAACGTAAGAACGGACATTTTGACAATCTATTGATAAATTGCAGTGAAAATCTACAAAAAAACATAGGATAGGACGTTTTTATCAAAAATGTGTACATAGGATGAATCACATAGGTCCTTTTGTTTCAACAATGGCGCTCTGCACAAAAATCATTCGGTCTGTTTCACTCCCTCTGTGAAATTAATAAATAACAAGGCCAGTAAACGTCAAAATCCCATGCAAAATCAAAACAGTGCAAGAGTCCAATGGGACCAGTGCACGAGTTCAACCGTTAACGTTTGAGCGGTGCCGTGACCATGGCAACGAGTGAATTTGGCACCGCTCAAACGTCAGACTAGTGATCTCGTGCATCGGTTCATTGTTACATTGGACATTCACTTCGGTCATTTTTGTTTCAGTATAGTACACAGCAAGCTTGAGTGTTCTAGTGCTGCAAAACGATTGCTTTTTAATGACAATCTCGATTTGTTTACATGTCTTACGTTTTGGAAAGTTACGCGAGAAATGCATTTTTATGGTTTAACTTGTTTTTACATAACAATCAATAGACCGCTTTCAACCAAATGGTTTGTCATTTGAAGTAAAAAAAACTAATGCTATCAGTCGAAAAAAATCCCCATAAAAATCGGATACCTATTTAACCATTAGTGAAATAATAACTAATTTACCATAAAAGATAGCAAGTAGCAATGATCCTCAAAACATGTAGTTATGGTAGTTAAACAACTTTGTAGAAGCCATAAACAATGTTCATAATGTTAGATTAAAATTTTGATTTTTAGGGGGTTTAAGATAAAATGAGAAAATGAGATAGAAATTTGGTGTCTTCGACAAATATTCAATTAACCTGTGCTACAACTTTACTGAAGACAACAACCGTCTATCTTAATCATGCCACACAAAAATATTTTTTTATTTCACAATTAGGAGAATAACCTGGCCTCTAGTGGCAAAAAAAGCGCTTTTACAAATCCAGAAACTTCTCTGAACAAACTATTCCACTAAAATCAACGCTTTAGGCGCTATGTTATTTCGATGACGAAATCGGCAAAAAAAAACCCTGTGCATTGTAGTTCACAAACCCATAAGGAAATCGCCATGATTAAGTTGTCTCAACAGCGTATCTGGTACGAGATTTCACGAAAGTTGTGATAAGGCTCCCCCTTAGGCATCTGCAAGCACTCATTTTCCGAATCAAAGCTAGATATTTGAAGAAATCGGTTGAGGCGAGTACTTATAAGAATCTTTAAAAGAGTTCCTTGATCGTTCTTCGAGAATAAAACATAATGATGGAAATTTCTCCCAAGAAAAGTTTATGGGAAAATGTCTGTAGAATTCCTTGGCAGAATATTTGGAAAAAATATTTGAAGGAGGCCTGGATTTATTTCAAAGGTTATATTACTAGAAAAAATATTGATGGAATTTATTTCGAAGAAATTTTAGACGATATAATTAAATCCTTCATAGTGTTATGTTTCATCAAAAAAATAGAATAACTATTCAATAAACGATGCAAAGGGTGCAAATTCTGGCTACGACCATGACAAAAGCGAGTGCAGTTACGAAAATGATAATTGATGTTTTTGAGGTTTTCCTTCTACTGGAAGCAAACCACCGTGATGAACTTAGGTGGGGTATTTTTGTGGTCCATATTTCAATTGCACTTTACAAAAAAGTTTGACAAAAGGAAATGACTCTGAATACAAAAAGAAGTCATTAATCCACCACAACCACCTTGGTCGACATTTCAAAACTCGCCACATGGTGGGTACCGCTGCGATTAGTCTTTGTGGTTTAAGATATCCACATCGCCACAGCGAGAGATGCCTCCCACAAAGTATTGCCGGGGCTCCTCCAAAGCCAAAACACATGTCTCCGGCACGCATAAATTTGTGTGCAAAATTGTCCTCCTCTACGCCGGAGTTGTCGTCGATGAAGTCTGTTTCCGCAGGCAACATTAGGGTAGAAGCACTGGTTTTGGGCAGCTAAGACAACAAGTGTTTCTAAAACATATATGAAGAGCCCTATATGTACTGGAAATACGTAAAATGGAAGCTAAGGATTGATTATTATACATGAATAATATTGGTTTTGAGCGGAAACCTTTTTTTTGCGTTTAAAAACTAGTTGGCCAATATAGACCACCATAACCACTTTCGGACGGATATATAACTTCAGTTTATGAATTCGCCAGACACATTGATTACCCTAGCCAGATTAGGTGTTTGTCTGTTGAAACTATAAAGTAAATGAACATGAAGGGTTCCATGCCCGTTAGTTTGCATTTTTAGGCTGATAGGGCTAACACAGGGTATGTCAGCTGTACTTTAGCCCTAAATTAGAACGTAGGTCGAAATATTATGCTTTTTGGTTACTTGGGTACGGCAACAACTGGCGACATGACCAAAACCGGTGTTTCTACCCTACCCGGCGCTGGTAACAACCACGACAATTTATGCAATTTTCTGCCGCTAAAACCAAAACAACTGTTGAATGCTTTATGATCTGGTGCTGTTTTTTTTTGCATTCGACGATGGATTTTGCTGTCGGTTGTTCTTCTCTTTGGGTGGGTGCGTGCGTGCATTGTCTCCTACTGCTTTGTCTTTTGCCATTTTGCCAACAGACGAACACCACATAACCGATGCGATGGGAAACAACCATATCCCTTACCGTCCGTCCGTCAGTTCGTCAAACCACCGAAGTTGCGTTTTGAATATTGATTTGCGTGTTCGGTGCAGCAGTTTGCGGTAAAATTACACTTCTATAGAAAATTGAAATCGGATTTGGTTTTGCCGGGTCGAACCCGAACACTTGGGTGATGCAGGGATCGAAACCGTGGCGTGAAATGCCTTTTGTCCCCATGACAGCCATCATAGCATGAAAGGAAATGCAAACGCTTTCGTGAAATTTGTCTTTGGATTAATATCATGGCAATCGAATCTTCGTGGTTTTTCAATTGAGTCTTAAAATTTTTAATGAAATCTTGTTTTTATTTAATAACACGAGAAAGCATGTTACTGTAACTACTTTAGCAATTTTTCCCGCTCAAATAATGGCTATATCATGTTTAAACTTTAATTTAAAAATTTGGTCCATAAATGAACCTTGACACTGTTGATCATGTTTGACGTTCGCTTAGTCGACAAAAACACCACAGGGGTTTTAGTTCGACCACTGGGGTTGTTCCTATCTGACATTTCGTAAGGGACACGTAAAACAAAATACACCCAAAATATGAGTTTAAGCCAAAGGATGTGACAAAATCTAAAAAAAATGTTTTTTGGGCTTAAACCAACGAAAAACATTAGAAAATTGAGTAAATATGTGTTTTTGGCCTAAACTTAAGCGTTTGGCACTAAAATTGGGACAGGGCTTTAGGACCCTATTGGATGACCACTTTGGTACTCTGGACAATGCAAATGATTTTTTTTCCAAAAATTCTATTTTTTGCAATTTGAAGAAATGTTTCTGAATACGTGTGAAGGATGAATAATTATTAAGTCAAAGATTCCTCAGAATATTCTCTCGTAGATTCTTCGTACACCGTCCCTTGGGATTTGTCTAGGAATTTATAGACGTTTCTTCCTGGGATTTCCGAAAGCTAAAATTCTTTCAGAGATTCTTAAAAATATTGCTCGAGTTTTTTTCCAATAATTGATCCAGAAATCACAACACATTTTCCTCAAACAAAATCCTTCAGGGAGTTCTTATTCAGGGAGTTCTTATTCAGGGAGTTCTTATTCAGGGAATTCTCTAAGAAGTTGTCCAATGACGTTTCTAGTAACTTTTTCGGTGGTTCAATAATAAGGTAGGGTGATGTGCTAGTATCCATCGTATTAAGCATTGGTCAGTGAGAACTGCAATTTTCCCAGTATTGCAGTGAATGATGCTGATACAATCCGATGCCAAACAATTCTTTCTCAAAACGGCTTTAGCATTGTTCAATAACATTTTGATAAATCTTGATCTCTTTTTGGAAATAATGCAAAGAAAATGCATCTTACCGTATTCTCAGTCCGTCGTATCGTTTTCAACTCCGTCGCAAACAGTTCGCAGATTCGTCTCACAGCTTACGGCTCACTGTGTGTATTGAATGGTTAAAACACAACATATCAACGCTATAATAAAATGTTTTACTAGAATATATAGATCTACGGGCATCTCCCTCCATTCCTTCAGCATGATGGAATATACTAATTTCCTTCAAAATTAATTGTTCGTCATCAAAATTCAGCACAAACATATTCACACAATTCCTTTTGACCATACAATAATGGCATTTGCTCACAGTACAGCGAAAACAACACAATCAAAGGAACCGTATTTTTACGTCGAGCGTCGAGAAAAAAACTTTTTTTCTCAGTACGACGGATTGAACTTTGTTTACATTTTCAATTATACGCGGCGGTTGAGGAAATTTCGTAAAATTTGGTGATTTATTGAAGTTTTACGGCGTGTGATTGGAATGAAATCCTTCAGTGACGAAGTACGAAGGTTTTCCATAGTGAAAATAAGTTCCCGGAGAAGTAAGTCACCCACGGGGCGGGAAGAAACTTGTGTTGGAAAGTGGTGTGGCTCAGTCGATCGCTAAGCATTTCTCTCAAATCGTGTTCGTCCATGCGATTTCGGCGAAAAAGTGCAAAGTGGATAATTGAACTGAAGTTATTTACCGAAATACAGTAGTTTTATTGCATTTTTGGTGTACAAGTGTACAAAACCATAACAGCTTTCACAAAATTACACTTGGATAATGAATCTATGTACCAGGTAAGTTTGAATATCCGCCGTAGTGGAACATTTAAAGTTTGATACGACGAATAATAGCGCTTACGACGAAGTAGAACAAAACCCTATCAACTCAGTTTTAAGAACAAAATTCCCTGTCCTTCTATTCAATTTTCTAGAAAACAACAGTTTCACCGGCAAGACAAAGACGGGTAGGAAAATTATTCCTCTCTTGCCTGTCAAAATGGCCTGAGTACCTATTGTCAAACTTAGTGAGATTGTTTATTGGAGCAATGAATAGTACGTCATCCCGTTGGGTTGAAACAATGGTTTTCAGTCACAAGATACAGAAAGAACATTACAAATGTTAGTATACAGTTGTAATTTGTTTACTTGTTTATTGTACGATTTGTCCCTATTTTATTTTGTAACATTGGCGCCAAACGTGGGGCCCAATTTATTAGTTTTTTTTTAATGAAATGCACGTCCAAAAAATGTTTAGTGCTGCTTACTCAAAAGAAACCAAGGATGGTTGTCAATAATATGTGATTAGGCAGATGTGTTCTATCATTCTTGAAAATTACGATCAGAAAAGGAAACTGCTCTTTGTTACTATGCAAAAATGAATCAAAAACCAAACCGGGAGAACCTGATTCAGCGATAAACTCCTAAACATTCTGGCAAACAACTTTATTTTCGTCAGTGAACCAGTTTGTTTGCATCCCCATCATTCAACCATCTCGGAAGCGATCCAAACGTTTTAGACAGCAATTTGAATAATTAAATAGATTATCTTCCAAAACTGCGTGCATACCGCCTTCCACTACTGAATCGTTTGGACAAAAGTGCTTCAATGCGTACGGAACAGGAACTGGAACCGGCAAAACGCGCAGAACCCCGAATCAACAAAACACAAACCGATGACTATGCGTGAAAAATCGTTCAAGGACTTCCTCGGACGAGAGCAAGTGTCACTCTTCATCACATCACCACAGTCAGCAGCATCTTGGCGGCAAGATTTGTTCCTCAACAGCACTTGAGAGGTGACAAATCCACACGATTTCACACTTTTTTTGTGCGGCGGCTAATTTTGACACCATCCGTTTCGGATTGTACCGTGATCCGTATCTCTTGACATTTTGGGAATACCTGCTTTGAATCATTGATACGGGGTAGCCTCAGCGCCTCTCGTGCGTCGTACATATTTGGTAGGCTGATTGGCACTTGGCATGTGCTAAGTATGTCGCACGTCTTCGTCGCGGGGATCTACCGTAACGCGCAGGGCTGGTAGCGACTATGACTTCTTGAAAGCATCTACAGTGATCCCTCCATGAGTCGATGTTCCATGACTCGATATCGACTCATGGAACCATACTAAAACAAAATTTCATGGTTACTATGATGGTCCCTAGAAGCAGCTTTCCAAAGGATTGCTGTTCCATAACTCGATATTTCCATGAGTCGATGGTCCCTTCAATATCGACTCATGGAGGTTTCACTGTATATAAAAATGTCTGAACAAATATATAATACAATTACTGGAGGTAGTTGCGTGGGGTTTCTTGACGAAAATACCTAAAGGAATTGCCAAGAAGCGTTTTCGAATACCTTGCAGAAGAAATTTCAGAAGAAATCATTAGAAGAATTCCTGAAGCTTTTCTTCATAGATTCTGAGATGGAGCTCCTGAAAAATATGGATAAAAATTGCATAAGAGTCACTGAAGATATCCCTGGAGCCTCTATCATTTACACCTTATTTTATTCCTTTGATGGAAAAAATGACTTTAGAGATCACTTTGGTTAAAAAAAATACAGCCTTTCCATTATAAACAGAGGCTTCTTAGAGACTTGTATTAAAACAGTGGCCAAGTCTCTAAAAAGAGACCTGCTACCAGCCCTGCCGTAACTGGGTTCCGCATTGTAGTTTTTAACCTTTTGATCGGAGATGAACTTCGGTTTTAGGTAAGTTCAAGTCAATGGTCGGTGAAAACGTACACGCCTTTTTGGATGCTCAATCTTTGCGAATGATTCTCAGCACACGGATTACACCTGGTAAAGCGATTCACCCTCATCATCGTAGTCATAAAACCTTCATCTTTCATTACGCTCCCTGTTGGCCCCTGAGCTCGCGACGGCTAAACGAGAAAGTGAATAAAAAATTGCCTCTCAATCAGCCGCGACGCGACAACTTAACTTGCCTGCCTACAACCTACAACTACACCGTGATACTTAGCACCTATACCTCTATTCAACCATAAAAGTTTTGCACGCTGTTCGAAGCCAAGCAAGACACACTCTGCACGGTGACCCCAATTTTGGTGGGGCCTCTGACAAAACAACAATGTGTATAGTCGACGTCGCCTGGCAAAACGATCAGCTGGTTGATTGCCGGACTCGTATGCTGCCCATAAAAGCATAACTGTCCCTTGTGAACACATGAGACACTTTTTGTCATCGCATTGTTCATGGTTAAATATTCTAGACAACCAGAATACACGTATAACAAAACCATCTTTTGCGATATACGATGCTTATATGTGCAAAGATTCCGCATAAGCTGTCATCAAAAGGCCTTATACGTATAAAAGTGGAGGCGATATAGGTGCATGTTATATATGTTGAAAAATGGCATACAATGCGAGTGAATTGATTTTTATTGTGAAATAATTTTTAAACTTATGCGACTTAAATCATGACAACAAAGTTGATCTGACAGCTGCTGCGAATTGATTCGACTTACTTTGTACGTATATACGGAACGAAATAAAATGTTCTGATATACTCGGAAAATAGCGTTTTATACGAGGACACTCATGAATCAAACGATTTCAATTACCGTTTTGTGCGGGTGTGATTTACACAAGTAAACGACTTTCTATATAAAATTCTCATGCGACTTCTGGATGTATAACTTTGCAGTTGATACACTATGTTTGTAAATGTTATGCAAAATTATGAAGTTTGTGCAGTTCCAGTATGAAAAATAAAGGCATAACAGTCTCTATATGAACTTTCAACCCAAATAGCAACTGCAAAATGTGAATTGTGTTAAGTTCAATATTTTTGGCTGATCACCAAAAGCAAAAAAGTTATTTGTGTGTTTGTGCTAAATGAATATGCAATACATAAATGTACCAGAAAAGTATGAATATTCAGTGAAAAGACAAACTTCAAACCTTAAGCGCTATTTTTCAATGCCTGTTTTTTCCCAAATGGGACACTTATGCTTTCATGGGCAGTATGGTGTGTAGGACGTTCGGGCAAGAGTACGTGTACGGCCAAACCAAACAATTGCAAAAAGTCAATCGCCACGACCGACGACAGCAGGGAGGGAGGACGTCGACAACTATTCAGTCCCAGGGATCAGTTGGGGAATTTCCCGAAATGCACCCGAGTGAAAACGAGTCCAATGGATATATAAAAAAACGGTAACTGTTGTTCTTTTCGTATGGATAAATTGTGGAATCGATTAAACAAGCTACTGCGAGACGTACGATCGACTCGTAAGGTGGAGTCAGTGAAGATGAGAGGGTTGGGCTGTAAGTTTTTGAAGGTTGTGAGTAGGTGGTGGTCTATTTGTTTAATGTACGGGAATGTCGTATAGCTTACCAGATATAGGTCATCCTGTATGAAAACCATAGGCACAACTACTGGGGGTGCAAGGGTTGCCGTGTGGGCCTAGAGGTTATTAAAAATTCAGACAGAATATTGACATTTTATAGAACATATGCTGATATTATAGTATAGATTATAGTATAGATGAGATTTCTTTGATGGTATGATGCGTTATGCATGGCCCTAGGCTGATCATTTGAAATCTGATAATTCTTCTAACAAGGATCTTCCAAGAACCTCTCTCAAAAGAAGTTCATTAAGATTTTTCAAATACTCCATTAAATTTCTTGTCAACAACCTATCGATCATTTTACAATTTATCTACATTCTACTAAGTGTCTGCTGGATATCTCGGGTCCATTCAGATGAAAATGTCAAGAAGAACTGACCAAGCAGCTTTTATAAGACTCCAGCTCATTTTTTTATAAATTCCCTCATATTTTAAGCATGTCTCAAAGATAGGAATCTACCTTATCTTGTGAGGAATTCGATAATAATAGGTTGAAGTAATGTTAATAAACTGAAGCATAACTTCGCTAATAATTTTCCAAGAAAGCTGTCATGGGATTTTCATTGAGATCCAGATCTAGATCTAATCAGAAGTAAAAGTTTTGTAAAATCTAACAAATATTTTCCCAGGGGTTCCAAACATATTTTCACATCTCTCATCAACGTCTGACACTGATGCATTGAATCGAAGTTTTGGAATTTTAGGCGGGAATATCGTCTTGGTGAACATATCCAAGCAGAAACGCATAACCAGCACTTATACAGTGGGGGACCGAAATCCATACTTTTGCCCTATCGGTCGGGCAAGAGTTCAAATCTAGTGTGGAACAAAATTTCGCTGCCTGAAACACAAAATATGGCAGGCATACTTTACACCAGCCATGAACTTTTGTTTGTAGAAAAATACACACTAAATTTTCATCAAAAAACATCCAAAACACAATATGTTGGCACAAACATTGCAGAAGTCGCTCTTATTTGATTTTGAAGCACGATCAAAGCAAGCGAAGAAAAACATCCCATCCGTTGCGGTCCATGATCGGAAATTTTGCCCAAGTTGTAACAAGTCTGATAAACAGGAGCAACGAACGAGAGCTCCAAAGAGAGAACCATGATGAAATCCATTTTTCTCGCTTGTTTACCGTTGGTGGTAGATGTTTTACTTTACTGACACGAAAAACAATCCCTTATTAAGCTTGCTTAGAGGGGTTTCATCATGCACTGCTATCCTCTCGATCCGTTCAAAGTTGTAGCAGTATACGACAAACAGTCTCTCATAATATGCTGCATATTATGATAGTTACAGAGAGCGATACGTAAGAGATTCTCTCAACTTTCTCAGGATTTAATTCCTGTTTTTGTATCATACAATCATTAGAAATCAGGCTTCCGAATTCTCACTCACTCTCACGATAATGGATTTATCCCTCAAAGCAATTTTCAGCGATAAGCTGCCTTGCGATTTTATCCGTCCACAAAACGAAGCGAAAATAGATAATTACACATTTCCGCAGCTGTGAGTGGTTTGTTTTCTCTTTCTCCGATCCATGGAGAACTTTTCCTGTATCCATAGTCACGAGCAGCAGTTGCTTTTATGCACCAAATAAACCACACCTCACGTCAAGTTGGTGTGGTAGCATGAATAGCGTGCACGCATCGCGGTTGTTTTTAGCAATGTTCTAGGATCGAATCCCGTCGCCGGCACTAGTTTTTGTTTATCCCCATAGTGATAATTCTCGGGAGCAGTTGGTGAGCGAAATTATGATGGAGTGAAAAATAAATTATCCCTAGAGTGTAGTGATTTTCGGTTATCCTTCATTGTAGCTCCAGGGAAAATTAGTGTGAGCGATAAAAGATGTTCACGTGAGGAAGAGATAAAAACATTCTCCTTACGTGCGAAAAATCGTAGATTTCGCATCATTGATACGAAAATTCAGAACCCTGTTAGAAATACTTCAGTAGTCCAGGTATTGACTACACCTCAATTGGATTTAACTAATTATATTGTTCAAAACAATCGAAAATACCTAAATGAGGTATTGAGGGCTGCTTGAAGTATTAGAACACTACTACAGTGCCTTACCGATTTAGGCAACAAGGCGTGAATTTTATGTTGCCAAATCAGAGAGGTTGATTAATTTATAGCGGTGACCACTTGCAACTGTTCTAGAGCCGAAACGTGCAGCTTCAAGGAAAGACCTTATTGAAATAGCTGGTTTCGAATACGGGATCGGTCAAGATCGTGCTGGGAATTTTTTACGACTCTTTTAATTGCCTAATTTTGGTAATCAAGTAACAGGTGTGTCAAGTATGCAAAAAAAAGGTGGGACAACTTTAAGTTGAAAACAGTGGGAGCTTTCATAAATTATCGCGCTGCAATCAGTGTTTGTTTGTTTTATTTTTTCTGTCGGATCTTGGCATTTTTGATTTTTTTTTAACACTGGAACAACGAAACTGCCAGAATAGTTCGCACAACAAGGTAGAAAATGACGATTTTTGTAACGAGAGTCGTAAATTTACTTAGAGCTCTGTACCAAGTTGCGTACAACATATTCTTGCATTTTTTGGATTTCAATTGTTGAATAACCATGAAGACATTGAATTATTTTAACATATTTTTCAAATTTCACGTGACAGATTGAACTCCCTGTAAGTTTTATTAACAGGTTACTGTAAACTCAAGAAATAATTTATAACAAATAAATACATAAGTATTTGCTGATAAAATTCCAAACATTGTTGATAGAAAAACTTCTTGAGGAATTCTAACAATTTTAAAAGAAAAAAAAAGAATTGAAGGAGCAATTGTTATAAAAATGCATTAAGGCAATTCTAACGTTACTAATATCCCAAATCCGAGAAAATTTTCGTTAAATGTTTGGATGGAACGAATTTATTGAAAAAATAAATCGTGATGAGAATCTGTCGTATTGGCGAAATTTTTAGAAAGGTTTCTGAATGATATGGTGGATGAATTAGTTGATTTTAAATGCAATTTTGGCACATTTATTGAAAATCTCAGAACAATGTGCAATGGGCTGCTAGAGAAATTCATGGCTGGAATGTCCAGCAAAAGAGTCTCCTCCCAAGAACTTCGAGAATTGTTGCTTCTAGTAGAATCAACAACGGCACAAGTACGGATAAAAATTCCGACCTCGCGTCTAAGTGATTTTTTGTAACATTAATGGAGATGAATTCGTAAAAGTAATGTCAGATATAATGCGGTAACAATTTGAGAAATTGTAACGAGCATTCTCTTCTTCTCGCAGAACACTGGGTGAACTCAAACTTTCATTGTCATGTGCAGTAAAAGTTTTAAGGTGAAATTCACGAATTGGTGAGATGCCACTATTTACCTGTTGCAAGGATATGATCAAAACAACTCTCGACTGTTCGAAAAAACATCAATCTGGTATAAATGCGACGCAAAGAAGGAAATCTCATAGATGTCATCTGTTTCCGTAGAATTTTTAACAAGAACTTGTGAATCACTTTTAGAATAGTTTCATGATTGAATCCTATATTCACCCTAAAACCCTAAAATTCTGCCGAACTTACTATAAATAGTTCTGCTAAAGTTTCTCTTAGATTTCTGCTAAGACTCTTGCTGAAATTTCTCCAGAAACATCTAAAACAAAATAAAAGCTTACAAAAGAACGTGAAAACATTTCCAGACTTTCGGCAAATTTTTTGAATCATGAAATACGTTTAATTCAATAAATTAAACTATGTAGCAATAATCAATACGGGTTACATGCTTCAAGAAATCTCCTAAAGATAAGCAATAATTTTGGAGAAAATAAGCTCTACGTATAAATATGTTTCAAACTACCCTTCTTTGCTCGCAATGTTCACCACTATTTTCAGTTTGATTTATTTTTACATTGTTTTAAGTCAAAATGGTAAGTTCCGGTACTAAATAATCAATTACAAATATTTATCAACGTGTTGCCAACATCGGGGAGAAATTGTTGCCGAAAACGCGTGTTTCTCAAATCAGGGGTAGACAAAAGTGGGTATTGCCAAAATTGGGAAGGTACTGTATTGAAAAATTTAAATTCTACATGTAAATCGGACATATATTACTTAAGTTTAGGACTAGAGGAAAAGCACTAATTCTCAATCTAATCTGTCCCAATTTTCGATACAAAGTAGGCCAAAATCGTATAAATGGGTCGAAAATTAGTGCTAGGCCGAAAATTGGTGCTTTTACCCTACCTATTCGAACAGGGAAAGAGCGCCAATATTCAACCTAGTGCTAATTTTTGACCCATTCCTTAGCCTAGTGATTAGAGTCCGCGGCTACAAAGCAAAGCCATGCTGAAGGTGTCTGGGTTCGAATCCCGGTCGGTCCAGGATCTTTTCGTAATGGAAATTTCCTGGACTTCCCTGGGCATAGAGTATCATCGTACCTGCCACACGATATACGAATGCGAAAATGGCAACTTTGGCAAAGCAAGCTGTCAGCTAATAACTGAGGAAGTGCTCATAAGAACACTAAGCTGAGAAGCAGGCTCTGTCCCAGTGAGGACGTAAATGCCAAGAAGAAGAAGAAGGTTTACTTTGTATGGGAATTCGAAAATTGAACAGAATTATTGTAGGTCGAAATCAGTTTGGCGTTTGTGAAATATGAAGGAGGTATTATTTGAGTTATTTTACCTCTTATGCAGAGCTCTTTAATAGCTAGTAAGTATTGGCAATTCTCTGAGATGAAATATTTTAGATAAGTATATTTCAGCAATTTTCTTGCTCGGGCCAATAAAATGACCAAAACACTTCTTTCTGTTATCTTTTTGAACTCTTATATTGGCCTTCCCTTCTAGAGCTTTGGTCAAAATTTAAGTTACATCGTTACATAAGAGGAACATTTTATTCTTTCCAATTTGTTATTTTCTGGTTAAGTCATGTTTGTTCAAATCAATGAAAATATTTAAATTACAACATTGTTAACATAAAAGGACAGCAATTTGGTTTCTATTGTGTAGAATTTCAACCTGTCAATTATTTTATAAAAAGGATATGATGTCGGATAGATCCTTCGAAAAAATCACTTCTCGGAGCGTAATTGTTTAAAGCAGTGTTTAGAATATTGCCTGTGTGGATAGAAACAGCCCATTAACAAAGATAGTCCAAGAACTTCTATATACTTTTTTAGATTGGAACTTTTCAATCTACATCTTCCTTTCAATCCACTCCACAAACTGTAAAATCGTAATGTTTTATCGCCTCTTTTTGAGAAATTGTCACTAGTGATAGCTTCATAGAAGAGAGCTCTCAGTTAATAACTGTGGCAGTGCTCATAAAAACATGGAAGCAGGCGTTGTCCCAGTTGGAACTTAATGCCAAGAGAAAGAAATCTACTCCCTTACCTATGGAATGCATTTTGCATTGAAATGTATTTTTATTTATGTTTCAGTAGTTAATGGCCCATAGTTTGACTCTCCATAGAGCGTTACGTGATTTGTGAGTGGTGCTATTTGTTTGTCACGCAACTATTATATGTGACGCTACCATGTTACGTCCTCGTTTTTATCAAAATCTCGCGATACGCAACATACAGTATTGCACAAAACATTCGAAAGTTTTTTGATTTTAGACGAACCGTTATTACTTTGAAACTCGTGATTGTAAAAATCACCCAAAAATATATATTGAAATTCAAGTGCATGTCTAATGTGCTGTGGAAATTTTTTTAAATCGGTCCATAAATAACTGCGATCTAGCATACCAAATTTGTTCTTTTTGTATGGAAAATTGAACAAGTTGTAAATCGTTTATCCAACACTGCAGTTAATGAAAAATCCCTTTCGTGTTACATCAATTCTTCTATGGCATTGAAGCAAAACTAGTAAATAGCATTTCTACTATCAATTATACAGTGAATGCACATTTCATTATTACTAGTGCAGACAAAGTATTTGCTGATATGACATAAAACTGTGACATGAATTAGAGCTTTAACATCAGTGCAAATTATAGAATTCTGCTATAACTGTTACAAACTCCGTAAATTCAGTGCGGACTGTTGAAAAATGGCAAATTCACCAAACAGGTATGAATATGATTGCAGGTTAGTTGTGCCATTCGTTATTACCACATGATTTATCATTTTTATTTGTTTTTTTCAATTTGTTTACCTGTCATCAGAAAATCGCTCTCTTTCCCTCCTTCGGGAAATCTGGAAACAACGGTGCCAGTACCTGTCAAAGTTGACAGATAACTGACAATTCATACATTTCGAGAAAATCGAGCTTGAAAGTTGTGAAAATATATCAAACTTAAACATGTTTTTCCCAAGGTTTTGGCTGCAGGGGGAAGCAGTGTAATAGAGTTTAACGTAAGAACGGACATTTTGACAATCTATTGATAAATTGCAGTGAAATCTACAAAAAACATAGGATAGGACGTTTTTATCAAAAATGTGTACATAGGATGAATCACATAGGTCCTTTTGTTTCAACAATGGCGCTCTGCACAAAAATCATTCGGTCTGTTTCACTCCTCTGTGAAATTAATAAATAACAAGGCCAGTAAACGTCAAAATCCCATGCAAAATCAAAACAGTGCAGAGTCCAATGGACCAGTGCACGAGTTCACCCGTTAACGTTTGAGCGGTGCCGTGACCATGGCAACGAGTGAATTTGGCACCGCTCAAACGTCAGACTAGTGATCTCGTGCATCGGTTCATTGTTACATTGGACATTCACTTCGGTCATTTTGTTTCAGTTATAGTACACAGCAAGCTTGAGTGTTCTAGTGCTGCAAAACGATTGCTTTTTAATGACAATCTCGATTTGTTTACATGTCTTACGTTTTGGAAAGTTACGCGAGAAATGCATTTTTATGGTTTAACTTGTTTTTACATAACAATCAATAGACCGCTTTCAACCAAATGGTTTGTCATTTGAAGTAAAAAAAACTAATGCTATCAGTCGAAAAAATCCCCATAAAAATCGATACCTATTTAACCATTAGTGAAATAATAACTAATTTACCATAAAAGATAGCAAGTAGCAATGATCCTCAAAACATGTAGTTATGGTAGTTAAACAACTTTGTAGAAGCCATAAACAATGTTCATAATGTTAGATTAAAATTTTGATTTTTAGGGGGTTTAAGATAAAATGAGAAAATGAGATAGAAATTTGGTGTCTTCGACAAATATTCAATTAACCTGTGCTACAACTTTACTGAAGACAACAACCGTCTATCTTAATCATGCCACACAAAAATATTTTTTTATTTCACAATTAGGAGAATAACCTGGCCTCTAGTGGCAAAAAAAGCGCTTTTACAAATCCAGAAACTTCTCTGAACAAACTATTCCACTAAAATCAACGCTTTAGGCGCTATGTTATTTCGATGACGAAATCGGCAAAAAAAAACCCTGTGCATTGTAGTTCACAAACCCATAAGGAAATCGCCATGATTAAGTTGTCTCAACAGCGTATCTGGTACGAGATTTCACGAAAGTTGTGATAAGGCTCCCCCTTAGGCATCTGCAAGCACTCATTTTCCGAATCAAAGCTAGATATTTGAAGAAATCGGTTGAGGCGAGTACTTATAAGAATCTTTAAAAGAGTTCCTTGATCGTTCTTCGAGAATAAAACATAATGATGGAAAATTTCTCCCAAGAAAAGTTTATGGGAAAATGTCTGTAGAATTCCTTGGCAGAATATTTGGAAAAAATATTTGAAGGAGGCCTGGATTTATTTCAAAGGTTATATTACTAGAAAAAATATTGATGGAATTTATTTCGAAGAAATTTTAGACGATATAATTAAATCCTTCATAGTGTTATGTTTCATCAAAAAAATAGAATAACTATTCAATAACGATGCAAAGGGTGCAAATTCTGGCTACGACCATGACAAAGCGAGTGCAGTTACGAAAATGATAATTGATGTTTTTGAGGTTTTCCTTCTACTGGAAGCAAACCACCGTGATGAACTTAGGTGGGGTATTTTTGTGGTCCATATTTCAATTGCACTTTACAAAAAAGTTTGACAAAAGGAAATGACTCTGAATACAAAAAGAAGTCATTAATCCACCACAACCACCTTGGTCGACATTTCAAAACTCGCCACATGGTGGGTACCGCTGCGATTAGTCTTTGTGGTTTAAGATATCCACATCGCCACAGCGAGAGATGCCTCCCACAAAGTATTGCCGGGGCTCCTCCAAAGCCAAAACACATGTCTCCGGCACGCATAAATTTGTGTGCAAAATTGTCCTCCTCTACGCCGGAGTTGTCGTCGATGAAGTCTGTTTCCGCAGGCAACATTAGGGTAGAAGCACTGGTTTTGGGCAGCTAAGACAACAAGTGTTTCTAAAACATATATGAAGAGCCCTATATGTACTGGAAATACGTAAAATGGAAGCTAAGGATTGATTATTATACATGAATAATATTGGTTTTGAGCGGAAACCTTTTTTTTGCGTTTAAAAACTAGTTGGCCAATATAGACCACCATAACCACTTTCGGACGGATATATAACTTCAGTTTATGAATTCGCCAGACACATTGATTACCCTAGCCAGATTAGGTGTTTGTCTGTTGAAACTATAAAGTAAATGAACATGAAGGGTTCCATGCCCGTTAGTTTGCATTTTTAGGCTGATAGGGCTAACACAGGGTATGTCAGCTGTACTTTAGCCCTAAATTAGAACGTAGGTCGAAATATTATGCTTTTTGGTTACTTGGGTACGGCAACAACTGGCGACATGACCAAAACCGGTGTTTCTACCCTACCCGGCGCTGGTAACAACCACGACAATTTATGCAATTTTCTGCCGCTAAAACCAAAACAACTGTTGAATGCTTTATGATCTGGTGCTGTTTTTTTTTTGCATTCGACGATGGATTTTGCTGTCGGTTGTTCTTCTCTTTGGGTGGGTGCGTGCGTGCATTGTCTCCTACTGCTTTGTCTTTTGCCATTTTGCCAACAGACGAACACCACATAACCGATGCGATGGGAAACAACCATATCCCTTACCGTCCGTCCGTCAGTTCGTCAAACCACCGAAGTTGCGTTTTGAATATTGATTTGCGTGTTCGGTGCAGCAGTTTGCGGTAAAATTACACTTCTATAGAAAATTGAAATCGGATTTGGTTTTGCCGGGTCGAACCCGAACACTTGGGTGATGCAGGGATCGAAACCGTGGCGTGAAATGCCTTTTGTCCCCATGACAGCCATCATAGCATGAAAGGAAATGCAAACGCTTTCGTGAAATTTGTCTTTGGATTAATATCATGGCAATCGAATCTTCGTGGTTTTTCAATTGAGTCTTAAAATTTTTAATGAAATCTTGTTTTTATTTAATAACACGAGAAAGCATGTTACTGTAACTACTTTAGCAATTTTTCCCGCTCAAATAATGGCTATATCATGTTTAAACTTTAATTTAAAAATTTGGTCCATAAATGAACCTTGACACTGTTGATCATGTTTGACGTTCGCTTAGTCGACAAAAACACCACAGGGGTTTTAGTTCGACCACTGGGGTTGTTCCTATCTGACATTTCGTAAGGGACACGTAAAACAAAATACACCCAAAATATGAGTTTAAGCCAAAGGATGTGACAAAATCTAAAAAAAATGTTTTTTGGGCTTAAACCAACGAAAAACATTAGAAAATTGAGTAAATATGTGTTTTTGGCCTAAACTTAAGCGTTTGGCACTAAAATTGGGACAGGGCTTTAGGACCCTATTGGATGACCACTTTGGTACTTTGGACAATGCAAATGATTTTTTTTCCAAAAATTCTATTTTTTGCAATTTGAAGAAATGTTTCTGAATACGTGTGAAGGATGAATAATTATTAAGTCAAAGATTCCTCAGAATATTCTCTCGTAGATTCTTCGTACACCGTCCCTTGGGATTTGTCTAGGAATTTATAGACGTTTCTTCCTGGGATTTCCAGAAGATTGTTTTTGCTTTTTCCGAAAGCTAAAATTCTTTCAGAGATTCTTAAAAATATTGCTCGAGTTTTTTTTCCAATAATTGATCCAGAAATCACAACACATTTTCCTCAACAAAATCCTTCAGGGAGTTCTTATTCAGGGAGTTCTTATTCAGGGAGTTCTTATTCAGGGAATTCTCTAAGAAGTTGTCCAATGACGTTTCTAGTAACTTTTTCGGTGGTTCAATAATAAGGTAGGGTGATGTGCTAGTATCCATCGTATTAAGCATTGGTCAGTGAGAACTGCAATTTTCCCAGTATTGCAGTGAATGATGCTGATACAATCCGATGCCAAACAATTCTTTCTCAAAACGGCTTTAGCATTGTTCAATAACATTTTGATAAATCTTGATCTCTTTTTGGAAATAATGCAAAGAAAATGCATCTTACCGTATTCTCAGTCCGTCGTATCGTTTTCAACTCCGTCGCAAACAGTTCGCAGATTCGTCTCACAGCTTACGGCTCACTGTGTGTATTGAATGGTTAAAACACAACATATCAACGCTATAATAAAATGTTTTACTAGAATATATAGATCTACGGGCATCTCCCTCCATTCCTTCAGCATGATGGAATATACTAATTTCCTTCAAAATTAATTGTTCGTCATCAAAATTCAGCACAAACATATTCACACAATTCCTTTTGACCATACAATAATGGCATTTGCTCACAGTACAGCGAAAACAACACAATCAAAGGAACCGTATTTTTACGTCGAGCGTCGAGAAAAAAACTTTTTTTCTCAGTACGACGGATTGAACTTTGTTTACATTTTCAATTATACGCGGCGGTTGAGGAAATTTCGTAAAATTTGGTGATTTATTGAAGTTTTACGGCGTGTGATTGGAATGAAATCCTTCAGTGACGAAGTACGAAGGTTTTCCATAGTGAAAATAAGTTCCCGGAGAAGTAAGTCACCCACGGGGGCGGGAAGAAACTTGTGTTGGAAAGTGGTGTGGCTCAGTCGATCGCTAAGCATTTCTCTCAAATCGTGTTCGTCCATGCGATTTCGGCGAAAAAGTGCAAAGTGGATAATTGAACTGAAGTTATTTACCGAAATACAGTAGTTTTATTGCATTTTTGGTGTACAAGTGTACAAACCATAACAGCTTTCACAAAATTACACTTGGATAATGAATCTATGTACCAGGTAAGTTTGAATATCCGCCGTAGTGGAACATTTAAAGTTTGATACGACGAATAATAGCGCTTACGACGAAGTAGAACAAAACCCTATCAACTCAGTTTTAAGAACAAAATTCCCTGTCCTTCTATTCAATTTTCTAGAAAACAACAGTTTCACCGGCAAGACAAAGACGGGTAGGAAAATTATTCCTCTCTTGCCTGTCAAAATGGCCTGAGTACCTATTGTCAAACTTAGTGAGATTGTTTATTGGAGCAATGAATAGTACGTCATCCCGTTGGGTTGAAACAATGGTTTTCAGTCACAAGATACAGAAAGAACATTACAAATGTTAGTATACAGTTGTAATTTGTTTACTTGTTTATTGTACGATTTGTCCCTATTTTATTTTGTAACATTGGCGCCAAACGTGGGGCCCAATTTATTAGTTTTTTTTTAATGAAATGCACGTCCAAAAAATGTTTAGTGCTGCTTACTCAAAAGAAACCAAGGATGGTTGTCAATAATATGTGATTAGGCAGATGTGTTCTATCATTCTTGAAAATTACGATCAGAAAAGGAAACTGCTCTTTGTTACTATGCAAAAATGAATCAAAAACCAAACCGGGAGAACCTGATTCAGCGATAAACTCCTAAACATTCTGGCAAACAACTTTATTTTCGTCAGTGAACCAGTTTGTTTGCATCCCCATCATTCAACCATCTCGGAAGCGATCCAAACGTTTTAGACAGCAATTTGAATAATTAAATAGATTATCTTCCAAAACTGCGTGCATACCGCCTTCCACTACTGAATCGTTTGGACAAAAGTGCTTCAATGCGTACGGAACAGGAACTGGAACCGGCAAAACGCGCAGAACCCCGAATCAACAAAACACAAACCGATGACTATGCGTGAAAAATCGTTCAAGGACTTCCTCGGACGAGAGCAAGTGTCACTCTTCATCACATCACCACAGTCAGCAGCATCTTGGCGGCAAGATTTGTTCCTCAACAGCACTTGAGAGGTGACAAATCCACACGATTTCACACTTTTTTTGTGCGGCGGCTAATTTTGACACCATCCGTTTCGGATTGTACCGTGATCCGTATCTCTTGACATTTTGGGAATACCTGCTTTGAATCATTGATACGGGGTAGCCTCAGCGCCTCTCGTGCGTCGTACATATTTGGTAGGCTGATTGGCACTTGGCATGTGCTAAGTATGTCGCACGTCTTCGTCGCGGGGATCTACCGTAACGCGCAGGGCTGGTAGCGACTATGACTTCTTGAAAGCATCTACAGTGATCCCTCCATGAGTCGATGTTCCATGACTCGATATCGACTCATGGAACCATACTAAAAACAAAATTTCATGGTTACTATGATGGTCCCTAGAAGCAGCTTTCCAAAGGATTGCTGTTCCATAACTCGATATTTCCATGAGTCGATGGTCCCTTCAATATCGACTCATGGAGGTTTCACTGTATATAAAAATGTCTGAACAAATATATAATACAATTACTGGAGGTAGTTGCGTGGGGTTTCTTGACGAAAATACCTAAAGGAATTGCCAAGAAGCGTTTTCGAATACCTTGCAGAAGAAATTTCAGAAGAAATCATTAGAAGAATTCCTGAAGCTTTTCTTCATAGATTCTGAGATGGAGCTCCTGAAAAATATGGATAAAAATTGCATAAGAGTCACTGAAGATATCCCTGGAGCCTCTATCATTTACACCTTATTTTATTCCTTTGATGGAAAAAATGACTTTAGAGATCACTTTGGTTAAAAAAAATACAGCCTTTCCATTATAAACAGAGGCTTCTTAGAGACTTGTATTAAAACAGTGGCCAAGTCTCTAAAAAGAGACCTGCTACCAGCCCTGCCGTAACTGGGTTCCGCATTGTAGTTTTTAACCTTTTGATCGGAGATGAACTTCGGTTTTAGGTAAGTTCAAGTCAATGGTCGGTGAAAACGTACACGCCTTTTTGGATGCTCAATCTTTGCGAATGATTCTCAGCACACGGATTACACCTGGTAAAGCGATTCACCCTCATCATCGTAGTCATAAAACCTTCATCTTTCATTACGCTCCCTGTTGGCCCCTGAGCTCGCGACGGCTAAACGAGAAAGTGAATAAAAAATTGCCTCTCAATCAGCCGCGACGCGACAACTTAACTTGCCTGCCTACAACCTACAACTACACCGTGATACTTAGCACCTATACCTCTATTCAACCATAAAAGTTTTGCACGCTGTTCGAAGCCAAGCAAGACACACTCTGCACGGTGACCCCAATTTTGGTGGGGCCTCTGACAAAACAACAATGTGTATAGTCGACGTCGCCTGGCAAAACGATCAGCTGGTTGATTGCCGGACTCGTATGCTGCCCATAAAAGCATAACTGTCCCTTGTGAACACATGAGACACTTTTTGTCATCGCATTGTTCATGGTTAAATATTCTAGACAACCAGAATACACGTATAACAAAACCATCTTTTGCGATATACGATGCTTATATGTGCAAAGATTCCGCATAAGCTGTCATCAAAAGGCCTTATACGTATAAAAGTGGAGGCGATATAGGTGCATGTTATATATGTTGAAAAATGGCATACAATGCGAGTGAATTGATTTTTATTGTGAAATAATTTTTAAACTTATGCGACTTAAATCATGACAACAAAGTTGATCTGACAGCTGCTGCGAATTGATTCGACTTACTTTGTACGTATATACGGAACGAAATAAAATGTTCTGATATACTCGGAAAATAGCGTTTTATACGAGGACACTCATGAATCAAACGATTTCAATTACCGTTTTGTGCGGGTGTGATTTACACAAGTAAACGACTTTCTATATAAAATTCTCATGCGACTTCTGGATGTATAACTTTGCAGTTGATACACTATGTTTGTAAATGTTATGCAAAATTATGAAGTTTGTGCAGTTCCAGTATGAAAAATAAAGGCATAACAGTCTCTATATGAACTTTCAACCCAAATAGCAACTGCAAAATGTGAATTGTGTTAAGTTCAATATTTTTGGCTGATCACCAAAAGCAAAAAAGTTATTTGTGTGTTTGTGCTAAATGAATATGCAATACATAAATGTACCAGAAAAGTATGAATATTCAGTGAAAAGACAAACTTCAAACCTTAAGCGCTATTTTTCAATGCCTGTTTTTTCCCAAATGGGACACTTATGCTTTCATGGGCAGTATGGTGTGTAGGACGTTCGGGCAAGAGTACGTGTACGGCCAAACCAAACAATTGCAAAAAGTCAATCGCCACGACCGACGACAGCAGGGAGGGAGGACGTCGACAACTATTCAGTCCCAGGGATCAGTTGGGGAATTTCCCGAAATGCACCCGAGTGAAAACGAGTCCAATGGATATATAAAAAAACGGTAACTGTTGTTCTTTTCGTATGGATAAATTGTGGAATCGATTAAACAAGCTACTGCGAGACGTACGATCGACTCGTAAGGTGGAGTCAGTGAAGATGAGAGGGTTGGGCTGTAAGTTTTTGAAGGTTGTGAGTAGGTGGTGGTCTATTTGTTTAATGTACGGGAATGTCGTATAGCTTACCAGATATAGGTCATCCTGTATGAAAACCATAGGCACAACTACTGGGGGTGCAAGGGTTGCCGTGTGGGCCTAGAGGTTATTAAAAATTCAGACAGAATATTGACATTTTATAGAACATATGCTGATATTATAGTATAGATTATAGTATAGATGAGATTTCTTTGATGGTATGATGCGTTATGCATGGCCCTAGGCTGATCATTTGAAATCTGAGAATTCTTCTAACAAGGATCTTCCAAGAACCTCTCTCAAAAGAAGTTCATTAAGATTTTTCAAATACTCCATTAAATTTCTTGTCAACAACCTATCGATCATTTTACAATTTATCTACATTCTACTAAGTGTCTGCTGGATATCTCGGGTCCATTCAGATGAAAATGTCAAGAAGAACTGACCAAGCAGCTTTTATAAGACTCCAGCTCATTTTTTTATAAATTCCCTCATATTTTAAGCATGTCTCAAAGATAGGAATCTACCTTATCTTGTGAGGAATTCGATAATAATAGGTTGAAGTAATGTTAATAAACTGAAGCATAACTTCGCTAATAATTTTCCAAGAAAGCTGTCATGGGATTTTCATTGAGATCCAGATCTAGATCTAATCAGAAGTAAAAGTTTTGTAAAATCTAACAAATATTTTCCCAGGGGTTCCAAACATATTTTCACATCTCTCATCAACGTCTGACACTGATGCATTGAATCGAAGTTTTGGAATTTTAGGCGGGAATATCGTCTTGGTGAACATATCCAAGCAGAAACGCATAACCAGCACTTATACAGTGGGGGACCGAAATCCATACTTTTGCCCTATCGGTCGGGCAAGAGTTCAAATCTAGTGTGGAACAAAATTTCGCTGCCTGAAACACAAAATATGGCAGGCATACTTTACACCAGCCATGAACTTTTGTTTGTAGAAAAATACACACTAAATTTTCATCAAAAAACATCCAAAACACAATATGTTGGCACAAACATTGCAGAAGTCGCTCTTATTTGATTTTGAAGCACGATCAAAGCAAGCGAAGAAAAACATCCCATCCGTTGCGGTCCATGATCGGAAATTTTGCCCAAGTTGTAACAAGTCTGATAAACAGGAGCAACGAACGAGAGCTCCAAAGAGAGAACCATGATGAAATCCATTTTTCTCGCTTGTTTACCGTTGGTGGTAGATGTTTTACTTTACTGACACGAAAAACAATCCCTTATTAAGCTTGCTTAGAGGGGTTTCATCATGCACTGCTATCCTCTCGATCCGTTCAAAGTTGTAGCAGTATACGACAAACAGTCTCTCATAATATGCTGCATATTATGATAGTTACAGAGAGCGATACGTAAGAGATTCTCTCAACTTTCTCAGGATTTAATTCCTGTTTTTGTATCATACAATCATTAGAAATCAGGCTTCCGAATTCTCACTCACTCTCACGATAATGGATTTATCCCTCAAAGCAATTTTCAGCGATAAGCTGCCTTGCGATTTTATCCGTCCACAAAACGAAGCGAAAATAGATAATTACACATTTCCGCAGCTGTGAGTGGTTTGTTTTCTCTTTCTCCGATCCATGGAGAACTTTTCCTGTATCCATAGTCACGAGCAGCAGTTGCTTTTATGCACCAAATAAACCACACCTCACGTCAAGTTGGTGTGGTAGCATGAATAGCGTGCACGCATCGCGGTTGTTTTTAGCAATGTTCTAGGATCGAATCCCGTCGCCGGCACTAGTTTTTGTTTATCCCCATAGTGATAATTCTCGGGAGCAGTTGGTGAGCGAAATTATGATGGAGTGAAAAATAAATTATCCCTAGAGTGTAGTGATTTTCGGTTATCCTTCATTGTAGCTCCAGGGAAAATTAGTGTGAGCGATAAAAGATGTTCACGTGAGGAAGAGATAAAAACATTCTCCTTACGTGCGAAAAATCGTAGATTTCGCATCATTGATACGAAAATTCAGAACCCTGTTAGAAATACTTCAGTAGTCCAGGTATTGACTACACCTCAATTGGATTTAACTAATTATATTGTTCAAAACAATCGAAAATACCTAAATGAGGTATTGAGGGCTGCTTGAAGTATTAGAACACTACTACAGTGCCTTACCGATTTAGGCAACAAGGCGTGAATTTTATGTTGCCAAATCAGAGAGGTTGATTAATTTATAGCGGTGACCACTTGCAACTGTTCTAGAGCCGAAACGTGCAGCTTCAAGGAAAGACCTTATTGAAATAGCTGGTTTCGAATACGGGATCGGTCAAGATCGTGCTGGGAATTTTTTACGACTCTTTTAATTGCCTAATTTTGGTAATCAAGTAACAGGTGTGTCAAGTATGCAAAAAAAAGGTGGGACAACTTTAAGTTGAAAACAGTGGGAGCTTTCATAAATTATCGCGCTGCAATCAGTGTTTGTTTGTTTTATTTTTTCTGTCGGATCTTGGCATTTTTGATTTTTTTTTAACACTGGAACAACGAAACTGCCAGAATAGTTCGCACAACAAGGTAGAAAATGACGATTTTTGTAACGAGAGTCGTAAATTTACTTAGAGCTCTGTACCAAGTTGCGTACAACATATTCTTGCATTTTTTGGATTTCAATTGTTGAATAACCATGAAGACATTGAATTATTTTAACATATTTTTCAAATTTCACGTGACAGATTGAACTCCCTGTAAGTTTTATTAACAGGTTACTGTAAACTCAAGAAATAATTTATAACAAATAAATACATAAGTATTTGCTGATAAAATTCCAAACATTGTTGATAGAAAAACTTCTTGAGGAATTCTAACAATTTTAAAAGAAAAAAAAAAGAATTGAAGGAGCAATTGTTATAAAAATGCATTAAGGCAATTCTAACGTTACTAATATCCCAAATCCGAGAAAATTTTCGTTAAATGTTTGGATGGAACGAATTTATTGAAAAAATAAATCGTGATGAGAATCTGTCGTATTGGCGAAATTTTTAGAAAGGTTTCTGAATGATATGGTGGATGAATTAGTTGATTTTAAATGCAATTTTGGCACATTTATTGAAAATCTCAGAACAATGTGCAATGGGCTGCTAGAGAAATTCATGGCTGGAATGTCCAGCAAAAGAGTCTCCTCCCAAGAACTTCGAGAATTGTTGCTTCTAGTAGAATCAACAACGGCACAAGTACGGATAAAAATTCCGACCTCGCGTCTAAGTGATTTTTTGTAACATTAATGGAGATGAATTCGTAAAAGTAATGTCAGATATAATGCGGTAACAATTTGAGAAATTGTAACGAGCATTCTCTTCTTCTCGCAGAACACTGGGTGAACTCAAACTTTCATTGTCATGTGCAGTAAAAGTTTTAAGGTGAAATTCACGAATTGGTGAGATGCCACTATTTACCTGTTGCAAGGATATGATCAAAACAACTCTCGACTGTTCGAAAAAACATCAATCTGGTATAAATGCGACGCAAAGAAGGAAATCTCATAGATGTCATCTGTTTCCGTAGAATTTTTAACAAGAACTTGTGAATCACTTTTAGAATAGTTTCATGATTGAATCCTATATTCACCCTAAAACCCTAAAATTCTGCCGAACTTACTATAAATAGTTCTGCTAAAGTTTCTCTTAGATTTCTGCTAAGACTCTTGCTGAAATTTCTCCAGAAACATCTAAAACAAAATAAAAGCTTACAAAAGAACGTGAAAACATTTCCAGACTTTCGGCAAATTTTTTGAATCATGAAATACGTTTAATTCAATAAATTAAACTATGTAGCAATAATCAATACGGGTTACATGCTTCAAGAAATCTCCTAAAGATAAGCAATAATTTTGGAGAAAATAAGCTCTACGTATAAATATGTTTCAAACTACCCTTCTTTGCTCGCAATGTTCACCACTATTTTCAGTTTGATTTATTTTTACATTGTTTTAAGTCAAAATGGTAAGTTCCGGTACTAAATAATCAATTACAAATATTTATCAACGTGTTGCCAACATCGGGGAGAAATTGTTGCCGAAAACGCGTGTTTCTCAAATCAGGGGTAGACAAAAGTGGGTATTGCCAAAATTGGGAAGGTACTGTATTGAAAAATTTAAATTCTACATGTAAATCGGACATATATTACTTAAGTTTAGGACTAGAGGAAAAGCACTAATTCTCAATCTAATCTGTCCCAATTTTCGATACAAAGTAGGCCAAAATCGTATAAATGGGTCGAAAATTAGTGCTAGGCCGAAAATTGGTGCTTTTACCCTACCTATTCGAACAGGGAAAGAGCGCCAATATTCAACCTAGTGCTAATTTTTGACCCATTCCTTAGCCTAGTGATTAGAGTCCGCGGCTACAAAGCAAAGCCATGCTGAAGGTGTCTGGGTTCGAATCCCGGTCGGTCCAGGATCTTTTCGTAATGGAAATTTCCTGGACTTCCCTGGGCATAGAGTATCATCGTACCTGCCACACGATATACGAATGCGAAAATGGCAACTTTGGCAAAGCAAGCTGTCAGCTAATAACTGAGGAAGTGCTCATAAGAACACTAAGCTGAGAAGCAGGCTCTGTCCCAGTGAGGACGTAAATGCCAAGAAGAAGAAGAAGGTTTACTTTGTATGGGAATTCGAAAATTGAACAGAATTATTGTAGGTCGAAATCAGTTTGGCGTTTGTGAAATATGAAGGAGGTATTATTTGAGTTATTTTACCTCTTATGCAGAGCTCTTTAATAGCTAGTAAGTATTGGCAATTCTCTGAGATGAAATATTTTAGATAAGTATATTTCAGCAATTTTCTTGCTCGGGCCAATAAAATGACCAAAACACTTCTTTCTGTTATCTTTTTGAACTCTTATATTGGCCTTCCCTTCTAGAGCTTTGGTCAAAATTTAAGTTACATCGTTACATAAGAGGAACATTTTATTCTTTCCAATTTGTTATTTTCTGGTTAAGTCATGTTTGTTCAAATCAATGAAAATATTTAAATTACAACATTGTTAACATAAAAGGACAGCAATTTGGTTTCTATTGTGTAGAATTTCAACCTGTCAATTATTTTATAAAAAGGATATGATGTCGGATAGATCCTTCGAAAAAATCACTTCTCGGAGCGTAATTGTTTAAAGCAGTGTTTAGAATATTGCCTGTGTGGATAGAAACAGCCCATTAACAAAGATAGTCCAAGAACTTCTATATACTTTTTTAGATTGGAACTTTTCAATCTACATCTTCCTTTCAATCCACTCCACAAACTGTAAAATCGTAATGTTTTATCGCCTCTTTTTGAGAAATTTCATGATTTCTAATAGCCTTTAATGCTTTGACAATTGATTTTTCATGAATTGAGTACGTTCTGTATTTCTGTATTTCCAGGGCTGTTACAAAAATGAACCAGCCTAGGGCTGAAAATCTCTTAAATAAAGACAATAATAATAATAATAATAATAATAATAATAATAATAATAATAATAATAATAATAATAATAATAATAATAATTAATGGTTGTGTCTACAAGCAGAGAGGAGGCCTAGTTTGCAACTATGCTTAACACAATTCGATATGATCTTTGCATACAATAGGAGATGTAAAATGAAGTTTTTAATGATAACCTAAGATTCTTAAGTTAAGAAGAAAAACGTATAATTTTACATTGTCAATTAAAAGCATAGAAAACCTTAAATTGCTATTTAAATTTCGAAATTTTCTCTCTTCTAAGTTCACACTATAGTTTAAGTGGTGATGTTGTCGAGAGCGAAAAGATTGCCATTAATAAGATTAGATCGCCAATACTGTATTTTTCCATGAAATACATGGATAGGCAAGCACTATCATATTGTTTTATAAAATAATGTTGCAAAAAATATTGTTTTATTTATGAGATGTGGACAGTAAAACAATAAGTTTGAAATGCATGCCATTCATTGTATGAAAACTGTTTTTATCTTTATAATTTGTTTTTATGATAATTACCTATTATATTTTTTCAGCAAGCTATAAAATTTTATAAAAATTAGTTTGTAAACTACTTAGTTCAACTATGTGGATTTCAGAATAATAGTAGTGAAAGCCGATTTTTATACATAATGTTCTTTTTTATTTTATTATTTTTTTTTTTTGTATGGTATTCAGTTGGAGCTGCCTGACAGATTAACTTGTCAAGGCTGAACCCTCGGTCTGGCTTTTGCCAAGTTTCTCCTCTACCAGGACCAATACTCAGACGGACTAGGCAATGGCGCCCATATGAACACTGTTTTTTTATTAGTATTGTGACTTGGTAGTTTTTTAAAAATACCAATATTTCCTTGCTTTTGAGAAAAGGAAGCATTGTGCAAATCAGCAGCTCCATCAGATTTTTTGAAATAGTAGTGTAGTAGTGTCATTACAAACACTGTCTAGTCGAAATGGTTCAAAATACTTTGTCATTTAAATGCTATTCTGATTACTCTTGTCTTTTACGTAAGATTAAAGTCTTAAATGTCAATTGTCGTCAAGTCTTAACAAAATTTGGCTGTTTAGTAGTAGTTCTAGTTAATTTCAGGTCTTTACGTTTATATATCCTTAAAGAAAAATATCACTTTCATTGTCTGTTCAACAATTTCTCAAACTAGCAAGTGTACCCTTATGATCGATCTCAGCGTCTTACTTTCTATAGTCATTTTATAGTGAATATTTAAGAGTAAAGTTACCTTATGCTTTTATAACAGTCTCCTACATGATTCACTTTTCGATGGCAAATGCAATGCTTCACAACGCCTACTTCCTATTTGTAAATTTTGCGAAAATGAAGCTGGAATTAGACTGTTTATACATTGTTACAAAAGTGGTATTCCTTGTTATGGTAATGTAAAAACCATATTAAAATAAGAGAGAACTCTAAATATCTTCAATTTTATTATCACAAAATTTGTCATAGTATTGCACACTAAGAAAAAAATAATATTACATACGTATTAAATTTGATGGCATTAGAACTAAAAAATGCATCATTCTTGTAAAATTACATCCAATGTGACTAAAAAAATATAGTGATTCGAATAATATTCAGTCCATTGTGACGGAAAATTTACGTCATTTGTGACTTCAGTTTACTTCATTTTACTTGCTTCAAAATGTCGGGCACATATGACGTAAATTTCAAAGATTTTTTTAAGTGTGCAGTTGAAAAGTTAAGCACCAGGTGAAATTGCTCAAAATAATAGTAGTTTTGATATAAGCTGCATTATGAGTGTTTAAATTTTTTTCACTCATTGGTGTTCAAAAATGTCTTCCAAAGTTGCAAATTTAAAAATTTGGTTTTCAAAACAGATTGTAAGACGGTTTTATGGTGATCAGCTTAACCTGCAAAAGTTTTATTTAGTTATATTTACATCCAATATTGCATTAATTATACATACAATTTTCAGAGCTGCTTTCCATTAACTTCAAGTAATTTGTATTTTCTAGATTTACAATGCTCTTCACTGACAAAACTCCTAATTTGACTGCGGAGCTATCTATTGTTATAAACTTTTCTATTGATCCTAAAATTGCATAGGATAACCAACTTGACTGCAGCGCCAAAACTCAGCCAGAGTGTCCGCATATTATTCGCACAAATTTTGAAGGCATGCATTTCTGTAATCAAGCTGAACAAATTTAGCATTCCTACACAATTTAATATCTTGACATATTATATTCATTCATGATCAGTAAATTTGACACATTTCTGATTTCAAATATTTGAAAATCAAGCCAAATGTGCTGATTTTTCTTAGCGTATTTTCTTAGATTTTTAACGTGAGAGAAATGTTCTTCAAACTCACAGGATTTAAACGGTATATTTTTCTATTTCTATTAGTCAAAAACCTATAGGCCGTAAACATCAATAGAACATTTAGATTAGTGTCATTAAGAATTTAGGGAGTAACTATCTCTTGATTAACTAGCGACCCTCGAGAAAAATTACTCCAAATAAAATGAAAATGTTAAAATGTTACTGCTTCTTATATATCCCTGAACAACATTTTCGATATCAGTGAATATTTTAACTGAACTTTACTGCTCTCAAGGAGAAGACATGGATTTTCTGTTTTAAATAGAAATTTCCTAATTATGAAATCACGAATGTATGTATATATCTGCAATTTTTGCCGCATGATTTGGGAAATCCGCGATTTTCGCGACAGAGTTTTATCGACCCGCGATTTTCGCGCTTGGCTGGCCAAATCCGCTACAAATCCTCGAAAATTGCGAAATCCGCGAGAATCGCGAAATTCGCGCCTGTTGTAACAGCCCTGTATTTCACACGAATTGTAACACGGATAATATAAGAAAATATTCACTTACCCCATGCGGTAGAACAATGAATTAGGTTTCAATTCAATTCGTTTTTTAAGGGCTTTACCAGAAAATTAAAAGAAACGATTTTTTTTTTTCAATAGTAACATTATGAGATCACCGACACGAATTAAAAACGCAACATTCACTTAGTCAGATTGTATCAGACAATTTTTTTATGTTTGATAAGCAGGCCATCATGTAGAGTCCCGTGGGAATTGGAATTCTTGCCTAAATCTCAGCAATATAGGTGGTAACTGACGAATGACAAATCAGCTTGATGATAGACAAGGATTTGTCAACCGTTTATCTGACTTCCTGAGGGGTGTAGAGAATAGTTTGTGTTTTATGGGTTTTGAGCACATCTAAGGCACGAATAAAATAAAATGTTGTTTGCTGCTCAAGCTAAATAGAGTGGATGTGACGTGGCGAAGACGTGACCTAAACAATACTCAACTATTGGAGAATGAGTAAATCTAGTTAACAGTCAAGGATCATCTAATGGCTGAAAATCAGTAAGCCATAACATTATAACAGTGTGTAGTAATCAACGAAAGATATCAACAATCTACAAACATAAAGTTATTTTCAAGTTAAACATAAGTCTAAAAACTATATTTGAAAAATTACTTTAATTTAACTTAATTCGAGATTTGCATAACCATGCACTTCATTAGATGGTTGTGTTGAGAATAAGAAGAAATAAAAACAATAAAGCTGAAAGGTAAGATAATCTTCAAAATGAATGCCTTCACAAAGAACGGGCAAAACAATGAAACACACCATCCACGATAGTATCGAATCTTTCCACCAAATGACGCAAAAGTGGTAGAAATCAACAAATTCTTTCTTACTTCAGCGTCTAACACTCCACACTTGGTCACATATGCAAACCAGTTGCGACTCCAAACCGCCTCCGCCTCCGCCTCAGCGGAGGGAACTTTTGCACAACGCAGTTCTGCTTTCCCAGTCTGTCGAACCTTCTTGAAGAAAAAAGGCTTGAACCAAAGACGATGACGACGACAACGACCCTCCAAAGTTTGCACACCCCGGCCCAGAGAATACGAAACAAACATAACGGTAGTGTGTAAATGATATCCCCGAGTTGTGCACCCGGAGGACGACCGACGGTATCTTTCTCCCTGCTTTTATACCAGCACTAGGATGGCCCATAATGATCAAATTACAAAAATCATAAGTTACACTCTAGAAATTTGTTTGTTTGGACCTCCTAGAGATACGGTGGAAGTTTGAGTGGAATCTATCAACTTCAATTGAGGGTGGAACGAGTTTGAAGTTTGTATGGGGAAAATTTATCCTGATATGTGGGGAAAAACGGGTCCGACTACACTTATAACCATAGGTGGCGCTGATTTCGATCAATTTATTGATCGACTACAGCGCCGCCTATGGTTAAAAATGTAATTGAAGCCGTATTACCACATATTTGGTAAGTTTTCTCCATACCAAATTTTAAATTCGTTTAAACTACCCTTAAAATTGACGGATTTCACTCAAATTTTTAGAGTAGATTCAGGAGGATCAAATAAACAAATTCGGGGGTGTAACTTAAGATTTTTACAGTTTATTTTTTCTCATATAAAAATGGTCCACCTTAACCAGCACTATATGTGCGCGATCGCTGTATGATCGCGCGACGCGTGTTGTAAGCACCCACCACTGCTAGTAATCTACATTGGCGAAGCCACCAATCGACGACCTCTGGATGGGTTACGCTACGCGCGCGGAGGACCACCTGATGGGGGTAGTGATGGTGATGGATCGTAAATATGCAACGCACACATATCGGGATCGATCGGCCGAGAGCAGTACATATGGCGACAACGGCGTTGGCACAGATTACTGGGCCATTGTAGGCATGGCAGGGATGCCATGTTGGAAGACATGGCTTCCATTTGTTGGATATTAGAGAAGAGTGGCTTCCACTCTTAGAATTGGAAGACATGCCATAATTTATCAAGATATTTGGAAAACATTTTAATAAAATCCTTAAGAGCAGTTCATATACATTTTTGAAGTATCCAGTTTTGATTTTTTTTTTCTATTGGTCTTCAGTACAAATGCTGCCTGAAAACTTTAAACTATTATTAGGAACCCAATGACGAATTACTACAAGAATTCGTAGAGAAGTTCGTGAAAAATCATCTGGAAATTTCATGGAAAAATATTTTCATAAATACCCGAAAGAATTCCTAGAAATATGTTCAAGAGAGTTCTTGGACTAATCACTATAGAACTCCATTAAAAAAGCAAGAGCTATCATTGACGGATTTTCCTTTGAGAAGTTCAAAAGAGTACCCAAGTAATCACTAGCCCGCTAATTCCCTTTTTTGACTTTTTAGGACTGTTATAACAGCTAATATAGGGCATGTCAGCAGTAGAATAGCACTATATTAGAACGCAGAGTGAATTAAAGAGCTATTTGGTTACTTGAGTACTTGAAATTTCTTGGAAAAATCACTGAAAGATTCAATTAAGTTGTTTCTAGTGCAATCGGTGATAGATTTCACTCGACATGAAATAAAAAAATAATCTTGGAATGGTGCTTACAGATACTCAGAAATTCGTACAAAAACTAATGAAGAAATCTATCGAAAGATTTGGAATATCAGGAGATCAGGAGAAGGAAAGATTTGGAATACCACAAAGTCAGATTTCTTGGGGGTTCCTTGTTAAAATTCTTCAAAGAACTCCTGGTAGAATACTCAGAAATATTCTAGGAACAATCCATAAAGATTTTTTTCTTAAGACTTCTTAAAGCAATTCTTATAGAAAATTCCGACAATAAAAAACACCTCTGGGCATAGCCAGGATTTCGATCAGGGAAGGGCAAGCTACTTTGGAAGTCTATTTACGAATTTCACTCAAAAGCATCACTGTACACAACTTATTCATTCTTTTTGCATGCAACCAGGGTGTCTATTTAAAATCAGATTTTCAAATTGCTGGATTTCCTCGGGTGCCCTAAAAATTGAAAATAGATGACAAAATTATCCTGTGACTTGATATTTTTTTTCAACCCTCGGTTTTGGAGGACTGGATCTAACTTATTAGCATAGCATGTCAATAGTTGCTACTCCGCGATTAATCGGAACATGTAAGAATTGCACTTCGATCCAAATGAATAAGGAATGAGACTTTCCAATTATTGTCTATCTATTAGCATTAGTATTAGCATTGAGCATTTCGCACAAATTCGTAGGTGGTACAGTCCTAGACCATTGTATGAGGATTACCTCCTTCCCGTCCGTTACCTGATTCAGATATTTGGGGCTAACCTCTAACTCTTAGACAAGATTGACGCATCCTCCAATAATCGAGAACTGTCTTGGCCACTTCCTTGCGAAAGCTGGAGAATGGGAAAGGATGATTGATTGAACACATACTTAAGAAAGATGCAGAGAACTCTACGACCTCTCATAGGTGTTACGGAATATTGTGGAATGTTGATGGAAAGGGTAGGGCCATAGGATACGTTCGATAGACGTTCTGGCCGACAAATAGTTAATATTTACGCATTGTCATGCACTGCTGATCAGAACAAACTCACAAAATTCCTTTTTCGATCCTCTAAAATCCATCGTGGCGTTGTCCAACAAAATGCACGCACCGCACGAAAGAAACCGACAAAAAACTGCAGTCCATAATCCGTTTTGAACCGAGCAATCCACGAATCACACTCAGTTTTGGAATCAACACGTTTAACACATACAGGAGATAAAAAAGCAAGTCGCGCAAAACAAATCCATGCTTTCTCATCTTAGTTTATTCACAAAAGAAAAAAAAAACTATACGGGTTACGTAGCATTGGCCGAACCATTGGTGGTATTATTTAAAAGTTTAACACATGCAGAACAAATCTTCAGACCTTTCAAATGAAAAAAAAAAAAAAAACATTTGTATCACTTTAACAACATGTTTCCACATCATCCACATTTGCACGTGGCATAGCGCCATCCACTGAATCAAATTCTTCACCAGCCGAATTAAAACAAAAAGAACGCGGGACAAAAGTAAACGTAACGCAAAATTCAAAACGCAGCCGCCCGCGCGCACGGCTTGCTGCGATCTCGAAGAGTTCAACTAATGATGCATCGAAATTCAATAATTTCTCTTGAATTTCTTCAGGAATTACTCTCGGAATTCTATTAAGTATTGATTCAGAAATATTTTGAATGTATTCTCAGGAATCGAATCATGTTTTTTTTTTAGGAAATTAAAATTACATTACATTACAGCAAGTTATTGTGCTTCTAAATGACATGCGGAAATTGACTCGCGATAAGTCGAAAAAAAAATTGTCATTGGGGACTTTATGCAAAATATCGCTTCATAGAATAATTCGCAAAGCAATTCCAACGGCAGAATTCTTTTCGACGAGTGCTCTAAAGGATATTTTTCAATTCATACCCTTAAGCACTTGCTTGTTTTTTCTCTTTTAAAAACCTTTCAACTATTGATTTGGTCTTAACAGACTGTAATTCGGAAACGAGTTCTCAGAAAAAATATACAGGAGAATTTTTAAAATATTTGAATGATGGGAGGTACATATACAAGACGCGACGCGAGACCAAGACATAACACTTATCGTTCTTACCATCGTCAAAAAAGTTAAAAAAAATTTTTACCTTTTGTCGACCGTGTGATGGGAGGTATTTTGTAAACTTCTTCAAGCTTAAAGGTATTTCTATGAAAATTACAAGGATAAACGTTTGGAAGACAAATTATTTGAAGAATAATTGGAGCAATTTCTTCGGGATTCTTTGAAAAGTGTCTGGAATGATCCATGTAGGAACCTTCGATAATTTTATCATTTTTTGGTGAAATTTCTCAGGATGACAATATCTGAAAAAAGTTTACGGAGGAGTTCTCAGAGGTATCTCTGAACCATTTTTTGTTTATTCTAAGATTGAATTTCATCAAGGATTCCAAGAGAAAATGTCAAAAGATATCCAAACTTTTTGTTTGTCGTAATGATCGACTTGATGAGGCTTGTGGATGAATTGCAATCTTCATTCATAGGCGTATAAAGCATCAACTATTTCCGCAATTTGAAACAAAAATGTTTGTTCCTGTTGAAACACAGCTTGGTATGGTATACTTTCATAGCTGCCGATTTACCTTTTTAATGAACTGGGCTGCAGTTTAATTTGCTTCAAAATTACTTGCGAAAATTAACTCGCGATAAGTCAAACAATTTTCATCATTGGTGACTTCAATTCCAAACATCGCTCATGGAACAAGTGATTCCAACGGCATAATTTTATTTGATGAGAGCTCTTCAGGATATTTCTCAATTCAATACCCTGATAGCCCTATATGTTTTTCCTCATTTAGAGACCTTTTCTACGATTGATTTGGTCGTGATAGACTCTGTAACCAACTGGTTACTCACGCAGATTTTGATTCTGATCATGTCCTTGTTACATTCAAATATCCCATGGAGCGAGTCTCAATCCTATCAGCTCCACTTTTAATTATTTTCGAGGCCAACTGAAATGCATATGAATAATAATCTTGAAATTAACATTTCGCTGCGAACGAAACTTGACATTCAAAATGCTCTTGAAACTATAAGGATAGGATTCATCTGCAATAGGATTAACATTGAAGACTTGGACAAATGTCACCTGGCATCCCTGATTGTAAGGACGTCGAATGCGATCGGGTTTGTGAAAGATGAACATGATTACGTTACATGAAAACGTACGTTAGAAATAATCTAGTTACACATAAAATAGTCCACCGATAAATTGTTTTTCAAACTGCTCGTGGAATGCTACCGGGACGACAATGTTTAAGTACGACTAACAAAAATTGCTTACGTCTGCCTTTTATAAGAAAATTGCTCCAGTCTTCCTCTCAGTTTCTGCACCCAGTTCACTGCATCAGGCAACTGCAAAAACTGCCATCGAAAACCACCGCACTCTGGCTCACAGGGGGATTTCAATGCTAACTTCAGCAACTCTTTTCCTTCTTCTGTTGTTATGCGTTATTCTTTCTTCGCGATCTCCGCAGACTCCACCACTAACAATAGCACAACCAATATCAGCCCAAAGTTGCCAACTTGGGACCAATCGCACACGTTCCACAAATCTTTTCGATTTCAGTATCACTGGTTTTCCTGTTTGTTTTCTTCTTCGCACTACTTTGGCACTCTGCACTGATCGACACACTCTCTTGGGGAGTACAGTAAGGCCCTCCAGCCCAGCCTCTCTCTCGAAAAGCACTTCAACTTCGAACCACCAGCTGAACCAGTACCAATAATAATACAAACCATCAATTCGGAAACCGAGTTTTCCAACTTTGTCACACTTATCGACGCGACAGACTAACAGATCCTCAGGTAGGTCAATTTCACGCCCTTCACCCGAGATGATCACTTGTCACTTGCTTTCAACACTGTTTGAACCGAATCTCTCCCTCTGCGCTCACAGAACCCCAAGAACATAGAACTCTAAGAAAAAAACGCAACGACACCAAAACTGGGAACGATCGTACAGCGTGCGGCTTATCGTCGGGAACTCTACCATGGAACTGCGCGAGCTGGATCAAAACATGATCATCACGGTCTTCGTCGTCGCCATCGTCATCGGCTGCAATGTTGG
>NW_018736638.1:0-9000 GCF_002204515.2 Aedes aegypti
AAGAGCTTCCATCTTAGAATTGAATTCGAAGAATATTCTCCTTACTGCAACACGCAAGATCTCTCGTCGCCAATCTGGAGTTTTCATGTCTTCACTGCTTGACAGTTTTATAATTATTATCCTTCAGATAAGCACAGCCTACTCAACAGTATATCAAATCACCACAATAGGTATATTGTTTCTTCTTTTAAAAACAATTTAGGGTTAGGGCAAAATGAGGTGAGTTACCCACACCGCTTGAAATGTACACCATCGTGTTTTGTCTGCTTAATAAGGGTGTCCCAAATTCTCACTTTGTCAGGAAATTTGCGAGCTCATCCTTTAAATGCTAGGGTTTCGTTCTACTTCGTCGTAAGCGCTATTATTTGTCGTGGAATATCATGGATATTTACATGATATGTCATGTAACCTTCAATTATATGTCATGTAATCCAGCAGGATTCTGTGTGATTTCATGACATATAACACATTTTTATATGATTTCAGACTTAAATTCACATGACGTCCTGTTTACATGAAGTGTAAGATTCATTATTTTTAAATGTGCAGAAAGCTTTAGAAACCCAAAGAAAATCAATTGGGATCTCTATCGTTTTCATTCAATGGATAAGAATTCGTATAACGGTGAACAGTTCACGTTTGTTTCACAACTGGAAAATGCCTCTAATAGGATCATTGACCAAATGGTCGCATCGTATCATGCTAGCTGTCCTATTCAACAAAGATCATCTAACAGGGATGTGCCTTGTAGCACGCTAAATGCGGCTACGCTCCGCTCGTTCTCTACACGTGGTCTAGCTCGAAAAAACGGACAGCTTAAGCGCCACCTCAAAGAGGACTGTCCGTCAAGTTTAGGTTGCCCGGCAGAAACCCAACCTCAGGGCGGGTTTTTAGGTTATTAGCTAATATCGGAACGATTCTGACCACCTATCGAGTACGGCTGAAAAAGATCATGCTCCAAACGGTCCTGAAGGGAAAACTGGTGCTAACCGTCGTTCTACCGAAAAACCACAAAAACACCGCTCACGTATTTCTCATCACGGGAGGAACTCACTGTTCAAATCTTGTCGTCCGTTTCCGACACGTGAGTGCTGAGGCTGATTTCCCAGGCAGCCCAACCTGGAGTAAAACAATCAACAAAAAAAACTACAAGAACGACGCGAAAAACATGAGAAATCCTTCGGACCAAAATTATTGCTACATGAACTAAACTAACAGAAACACATTTATTCAGAAAAAAACGAGACCTTAAACATTTATTGCATGGATTTGTACCCTAGGGTTTATTCATGGTGGTTCCTTTCCTCTCCCCCTCTCTCCTCTCTCTCTCTCTCTCTCTCTCTCTCTCTCTCTCTCTCTCTCTCTCTCTCTCTCTCTCTCTCTCTCTTTCTGCTTCCTAGCCTAACTTGTGTGCGGTTTCCTAGCTAACAGTTCTAGCGATTGCTAAGGTTTATCGTCTGTCTTCGAGCTCAGTGTTGGTGTGTGGAAATAAGCATGCTTTGTTCTACTCACTGTACCGTGTTCTGCATTATCGTCGTCGGCCAAGCAGCATCTCGCCGGACGAAGTATTGCGCGTTGCACTCCCAATTGGCTTCTCGACTTCTGCTGCGATTTGCACGCGGGTGACGGTTGGTGCGAATAATCGACGTGGGGACCGTCGATCCGTTCAATGGTCCACACGTGGCGGAAAATAGCGTGTTGGACCTTTCGCTCTGTCGGAGATAAACGTCTCCCTTCCGGAATCTCCCCCGACCCGGGACCTTCGACGTTGAAGCGTGGGGTCGAAAATGCGCTTGACGAAAACGGGCGGTGTGCCGAGCAGGTTTTCTATTGCTAGAAGCGATTTCACACTAGAAGCCGTCGATCGGCTTCTTTATACACTATACCTACGCACACAAAAAAATAGACCGCACGTACTTTTTGACCTATCGTTGACTAAGGCACATTAAACACACCGCGACACAAGGTACACTTAAGTACTAACTACGCGCACTCTCGCCTCTTCCACGGTTCAAGTCAAAGTGCACGAGTAGAAGTCCCTGGAATCAATGTTGCCACATTTATATCTGTACCGAAGGCTCAAAAATCTTTTTTATCTGTACCAGAGATTCCGTAAATCTGTAACCAAAATCTGTACCACATCCAACATAAATTGATGAAAAAAACCTTCAAATCCTAATTAATATGGATATTTATCATGGTTTTATTGTAATAATTTCTTTTATTACATAAAAAATATTGTTAAATTCTATGAAAACAGTATTTTTCAATAATAATTTTGTATGGTTAAAGCGTCTATAATTAAAGAGAAAAAAATATAATTTTGTGGGAATTTTCCGCATCCTTTAGATTTTGTGTTACAAATATCGCCATTTCCAAAAATCTGTACCAAGCTGTACTTTTTCGTGAAAATCTGTAATCTGTACCGTACAGAATCTGTACCAAAATTTATCAGAAAATCTGTACCTTTCCAGATAAATCTGTACTTGTGGCAACACTGCCTGGAATCCTCAGATAGGGTTGAATGTTACGGTCTTCGTGGCCGGAAGTGCGTCAAACTCCCGAAGTAGTTCGACGACCTTTCAAACAATCGATTCTCATCAATCTTCCCATCGTTCTTGCCCAAAACTACATCCCTTTCATACGCATACCTTCTAGATGGTCTTGTCTCGTTTTGTTTTATCTTCGCTTGCCGGTCATATAAAAAGAGAGAATGGTTCGGATTTGAACTTTGAACCTCGAGCTAATTCAGATTCTACGGCGGCGTGTGAACGATAGTTATCCTGCTATAACTTTGAAGGCAACTTGCATGCAAGTTATGCGGATTTGAGAATAATGCATGTCATTTAGAAGTGGTGATACTGAGTTTGCAAATATTTAGTGAACTTATTGGATTTAGTAAATTATCAAAGAATTATCGTTTGAAATGGAAAAATAAATTTAACACGGAACAACAAATTACATTGAAGGAAATAAATGACTGTATACGCAACAATATGTATCTACATTTCTATAATACTATAATAAATCTTAAAATAATATTTACATAAAATGACCATGTTACATCATCCTCTACTAAAGTTACGAAAATTTGATTGAAATTTGAGAATTTCAATCAAATTTTCGTAGGGTTAAACTAATGCTGATTCCCAATCGAATGACTGTTGACTATTGATGAAATATGTTTGAGCTATGGAGTTAAATTAAGAAAAGAAACATGTTGGCAGACGCTCCCAAAACCCACACACATACACATCTTAAAACGAAACAATGAAATATACTTGCATCTGGAGTCGGCCGCAACTCCAGAGAAGTAAACATATACTTGGATATCTATCTTTAACTCCAGTCTTCGAGACCGAATACTAAGACAGAATCCTTAAACTTCACTGAACTTGTGGATCATGAACGACAATCCACTCCAGAACCTGTTCCGAATTTATGATTGCGCTCATTTTCCACCTTAAACATGACAACTAGTGAATCCTAAATATAATCTTCCCAAGTATGTTACTCAGGTATATGATTGTATTTATTCTTCACAAACAATGACATCCGTTGTGACAAACAACTCCAGACATTAATGTCCGAAAACGTTTCCCACAACACAACATAAATATTAAGCTTCGTCGCTAATACTTCTTGCGAAATATTACGAGAACGTACAATAACACAAACAACAATGAATCACCCCTCGAACGGTCACTCCGGGAACGAATCGTCACTCACTCCCTTGCAACTCACCCACTCATTGCGCTGCCAACAGAACGGACTGAAACTAACCAAATGTCAAACAAGTGAAAAAAAGTAAACAGTGCAAGACGAAAATTAAATTTCGCTGGCAAAATCCGACAAAAGTGAAGATGAGAAGGACTAAAGAGCGGTTTATTGTTGCGGAAAGTATTAACTAAACTGTATCGCTTGATGTTTTTCTAAAAGAACTGTTGGGGATATTGTGGGAGGGCTATTTTTGTCTAATTTTAGGTCGAAGTCATGGGAAGCATTTCTTGGTACAATCAGAAGATGGCGAATGGAAAATTCTAATTGGAACTTGGGTCTAGCGATGCGCAAACGGGAAACAAGTTGGATTATACTATGGAAGATTTCGAACTGGACAGCAAACTACAACCTCGCTCACCTAGACATACAAAGCGGACGAAAATAAACCACAAGGAACCTGACGATGAACGGAATGATAATCAACAACAATGGATGGAATGAAAACAACTGCACTATCGATAAAGAAGGACTACAAGCTTGGACAAATATGATGGGAAATTATGCAACTAAGGAACGAGATTACATTGAAGAACGAAAACACGGCAAATCTTATTGGAAATGTGAGTTGAAGACGTTATCTAACTAATAGTAATCTTAAGAAATAATTCTAGTATTACCGTAGGCGTTAGGCGCGGACTAATCACTAACTATGTACAATATTTACAAGGGAGAGTAATTTGTTGTCTCTGCTACCTATTTGAATGATTTTTTTGCCTTTGAAAAGTACTTGTTTTAATTATGAATCGTGGTTTACGGCCAACCAGCCGAGTGGAAGTTTAACAACTACCGAAAAGCTAAACATTACATATAATTTGCAATTGGATTAGATGGACAAATTGATGTGAAGATTTGCGAAAAAGTTACACGTCTTCTCAGTGAGAATCGAACTCACGACTCCCCGATCTCTAGTTGGGGCGCGTTAACCACTACGCCATGAGAGGACTCATGAACGCAGAAGTTAACCTGAATTCGATTTCAGCTCAATAATCACGTGGTCCTCTTTCGCAAAGTGCACCTCTTTCGGAAGAATTAGATGCCCATCCAAACACAACGCTTTCTATATATATCCAATGCCTAGCCCGAGAGCGCATTGTTTTTTAGATATAGGAATAGCACACTACACTAGCCAGCAACTGCGCTGGCTGAGGTTTCTATTGTGTGGGCTTCCAATAGGTCGCGACGTTCTCAAACGACCGGTTACGGAACATGAGTCCGTTGCTCGATAAATACTTGTTTTAATTATGAATCGTGGTTTACGGCCAACCAGCCGAGTGGAAGTTTAACAACTACCGAAAAGCTAAACATTACATATAATTTGATGTAGGATGGGCATCTAATTCTTCCGAAAGAGGTGCACTTTGCGAAAGAGGACCACGTGATTATTGAGCTGAAATCGAATTCAGGTTAACTTCTGCGTTCATGAGTCCTCTCATGGCGTAGTGGTTAACGCGCCCCAACTAGAGATCGGGGAGTCGTGAGTTCGATTCTCACTGAGAAGACGTGTAACTTTTTCGCAAATCTTCACATCAATTGTCCATCTAATCCAATTGCAAATTATATGTAATGTTTAGCTTTTCGGTCTTTGAAAAGTGTTTTTCGTGGGAAGTTTTTCTTTGAACTACCTTAGTTGCTTCAGGGGAAGTGGCATAGCTTGTTCAAACCGTCCTTCGAACTTTTCCATGTGAGATTGTGTTGTAAGTCGATTCATCACATAGCTGAGCGATTCACAACCCACCTAAATTTGTTATTTGACGTTCGAGGTCCATCATGGGCTCCTTCCTAGGCTTGGCAAGAACCACTACTAACTCAGTACTAGGTACAGAGAATCGGAAATCATCACTGGGCTCGCTATAGACTTCATGGTGTCACTACTCTCAGTCAGGTCATCACCCAGCTCTTTCTATGATTCATGGTTCTTGTTACTTTCAACGAGAATTCATCGCCCAGGTGACACTCTTCAATTAACTGTTTTAGGTGATTGTCAATTATGTCCCTGCTGTGAGGTCGACTGTACAACGTACGACATTCCCCGTAGGTGTTTGTAAGAAGTTGTCTCTCACTATACATAGCTGGAAAACGTTGTAAGTCACCTTAGTGACAGGAGTTTTCATGAACCCGTAGGTGTTTTGGCTAACTAAGTGGTCACTCCGAAGAGGTTCATAGCTGAAGAAAAATACGTCTAGGTCGGCGGGTGCATCTTTTTGAGGTGACTTCCGTAAAAGACACCCAGCCGTTTCCCTTGTAGATTCTCAAGCTCGTAGCAGTGTTTTCCGAGTATCTTCCTGACTACGGCGAGTTCATACTTCGGGGCTAACTTTGCACAGAAGTTTTTGGATTTGCTGGACTGTTCAAATGATCTCTTCAGAACCGTTTCTCCCGTGGTATATGTCGGGCACTCCGAATTCGAACGAAGGTTATAGGTGCGTTTATGGCGTTCATAGGCTTTTGCAAGGTGCTGTTTAATCTCCGCATACAGTTTCTCCCTTCTACCAGAACCGAACGGTTGTTGCATTGAGTCACCTGAATCTGCTTGCCGCATTTTCTGGTACTCCTGTCCATCTGATACCATTTCCCTGCCGAATACAACGAAGTATGGTGTGTACTTTGTTGATTCATGCACCGCATTACGTATTGCACAAGCAATCGTCTGAAGATTATCTGCCCAGTCTCGGTGTTGCTTGATGGTTGCTCGAATTGCGGTCGTGACTACACGGTTAACCCTCTCCGTATTATTCACTTGTGGGTGATACGAAGGGGTGAGCCAATGGTTGACACCATATTCCGCTAGAAGATCACGAAAGGCTTTGGACGTGAACTGTGTCCCGTTATCGGTTAAGATCACTTCCGGTACTCCAAAAAGTAGGAAGATCATGTTTCTTACGAATTCTATTAACGAACTGGCTTTAGCTTCCCGGAAAGCTTGGATTAGAACAAATTTACTAAAGACATCTGTGGCAACGAGAAGGCATGTATGTCTGCCCTTTCCTGATGGGGGCAGAGGACCGACGTAATCTAGGGTTACGAATTGCCAGGGATGCTCTACGAACTCCTTTTGAGCTCCCATTGGAGGTGTAACATTTACATTTCCTGCTTTGGAAGTCTGGCACTTCAAACAACTCTGGCAAAATTTCCTTACGTCTTTGGCCATTCCAGGCCAAAAACGACGTTTAAGGTTTTGAAGTGTCTTTTCGAACCCAAAGTGGGCTACGTCGTGTTCTTTCCTAAGGATTTCAGCTCGTTCCTTGTTCCGTGGGAACAACTTCCATCTGAAACGACCGTCCTCTAATCGATTCGTACTTTTCAAGTATCTAAAAACGTTCCCATCCGTGACGCGGTAATCGGCAAATTTGTCCGGTTCAGCCTGGACCTTTTCGACCAGTTCTTCATACTCATCATCTTGAGAGGATAAATCCAGGAGATTTACCGACCGTGAGAGACAATCGGCAGTTATATTACTCGCTCCTTTACGGTATTCCAGTTGAATATCATACGATTGAATTTTCAATGCCCATCGTAGGAGCTTTGAGTTCCCAGACTCAACTCCAATCGTGAACAGCCACAAAAGGCTTCGTGCATCCGTAACAACCTTGAACCGTGACCCTTCCACATAGTGTCGGAAATTCTCTATCGCTAGCAAAACTCCCAGGCATTCCTTCTCAACACTTGAATATGCCCTTTGCGTTCTGCTTAACTTCTTACTGAAGTAAGCAACTACACGATTTTCTCCATCCAGCTCCTGTACGAGAGCTGCTCCGACAGCCGTGTCAGATGCATCACTCTCAATTGTAAATGACTTCGAGAAATCCGGGTTGGCCAGTATTGGCGCTGATGTCAATACCGATTTGAGTTCCGAAAAAGCGCTTTCCGCTGCTTCCGTCCACTCGAACTTTTTTTTCGGATTTTTTAAGCAGATCGGTAATGGGTGCAGTTATTCTACTGTAGTTTTGAATAAATCTTTGGTAGAAACCTGCCAATCCTAACAGCCTGCGTGCATCTTTCATAGTTTTAGGTCTTGCGTAGTCCAGAATTGGTGCTATTCTCGATCCATCAATGGCTACCCCTCTTTCGGTTAACAGATAACCGAGGTACTTCACCTGTTTTCGACAAAACCGTGATTTCTCGAGGGAGATTGTTAGATTTGCATCTCTCAACCTCTCCGCCACGATCTTAAGTAGACGAAAGTGTTCCTTCAATGTTTTAGACGCAATGACTATATCATCAAGGTAAACAAACACTGAGGGCATCAGGTCGAATCCGATGACCTTGTCCATCAGTCTACACATCGAGAAAGGTGCATTTGTTAAACCGAATGGTAACACCTTGAACCTAAATAGACCTTGTCGTGTCCGAAAGGCTGTGTAGTTCCTACTTTCTTCCTTTAGGGGAATTTGGAAATACGCATCCTTCAAATCAATGATAGAGAAATATTTAGCGTTCTCCAACCGTTGAAAAATTTCCAACATATTCCTTATTGGATAGCTGTCTTTGACCGTCATGCTATTCAGTCGACGAGAATCGAGACACACTCGTATTTTCCCGTTGGACTTCCTGACTGGAACTAATGGATTCGTCCATTCGCTATAGCATTCCTCGATAACATCCATATCCTTGAACCTTTGGATTTCCGCGTCTATTTCCCTTTGAATTGCTGGAGCCGATCTATACATCACTTGATTCTTCGGTTTTGCATCTTGCTTGAGCACAATCTCATGTTCAATAAGATGCGTTCGTCCCAATTTGTTAGTGCTAGTGAACTCGAAGCCCTTCATTACCTGAACTAACTCTTGTCGTTCGCCTTTCGTCAATTCGTGCTCAACTTCCAAAGTTTCCACAGTCGGCTCTTGTGTTCCCTCCGGGATATCGAAAGTTGGAACATCCAGCGTTGAGTCAGTTCCCGATAACTGGACCTTTGGGAGATCTCCAATGGGTTCTAAGGTAAACGCTATCATCTCCTCCGAATCGGTAAATTGTCCAACTTGCTCTGGTCCGTTCCCCAAGTCCGCCATCGGTGCAATACCAAAACTACGCCAAAAATTACAACCTAGAATGGGTTTCGAGATTTCTGGTACCACCACAGTTGGCACTACTTTGGTAATATTTTTGTAAGTATATGGTATGTTTAGGTATCCTAAACATTTATACTCCGTGTTGTCGGCTGTACAAACTCTGAGTCTCGTTGGTTGAAGTCGCAAACCATGTTTTTCTGACAACTCTAAGGAG